>NC_051213.1:14409947-14682447 GCF_015220715.1 Pygocentrus nattereri
TCTCCCAGCTCTAGGTGTGATGTGGCATAAACTGCCAACTGTACTAACGTGGGCAAATCTCATATAACTCATACAAAGAAATCTCTGTAATAAAGTCTGTTCTAAAATCTGATTAGCTGAGCCATGTTGAAAACGGGTGTAAACTGACTTATTTATACACATGACCACATAAAGCTGAAATGTCTTGAATTCTGAATCAGTGCATAACTTAATGCATAAATGCATAATTTAATGCATCTTTCAATGACTAGCAAAAAGCTTTGGGGCTGCAGCACCCCCACCCCAGATTTCAAGTCTGCAACTACAGATACATTCGTGTGCTTTTTGTAGAGAGTTTGAAGCAGCATAACATTGTTTAAAAACTTTTCTCCCACTTCAATACATTTTTTTAAAACATTGTAATAATCTTCAGCCAGATGTGCGCACATGGCTTGGATATGGGCATGGCACAAGTGATTTTCTGTCTCATACAAACACGCTGATTAGTCAACAGTACATTTATATGAAGTTTCTCCAGTAAGACATAGCAAAGACAACAATGTATGTATCAGCGGTCATATGCTGTCATATGTGTATAGCTCCATTTTTGTCTCTCACCACAATCTGCCGTAAGATTGTGAAAAATGGAAAAATTTACACCGTTGTGGTGTAAAACAACCAGGTTGAGTCCAAAAGGAGTTTTGCCAGTGTATTGGATGAAACCGCTGGACAAAGCAATTTTATGATGATGAAGGAAAAATATGAAAAATAGAAATCAACCCAAAAATCATGCTAAACATGAAAAAGTTTAACAAAGGTGAAAGAAAATAAATGAAATTGGCTTGAGAGCCCTTAAAGCGCCCATCACCCCAGCAAAAACTGAGTGTGCACTCCACTGCTGCTCCTTCTTCTCTCCAAAGTCTCAAATCTCTGTGCTCTCCCCCGAACACTCTCTTCATGAATTTATACACTGGCGTATCCGAAATGGCCTCTTGGCCAATCAGCACTCGCCACAAGACAAGCCCTCATTGTAAAGGCAGATGAACCCATGATCTTCATACCACCTAAAACTAAAGATGAAATGTCATCAGTTGACGTGAAACCTGTGCCTGTGTATGTGTGTGATGTGCAGACTTCGTGGAGCCTAAAATGTACATGACATCCTCCCATTCCCTTGATAGAGCGGCCTTGGACATCTGCTTTGACCTAGATTAGTTCGGCCAGAGACACGGTAAAGATAAACTCAAGGCACAAAAAAAAAAAAAAGTCTAATCTAACTAACAATTTTTTTTTCATAACTGGCACACTAAGATTCATGCATATATGAAAGCTTTAATAACACTCCTGTAATTACTATATTTCTGATTCTTTAATACCATTGAATAACACATAGTTGGTTGTGCAAGATCCGCAGATCTCTTACACTGCCATGTTATAATATGTTCTGTTTCATGTAAATTATTCAAATAATCCAAATCACCTGTCTGCTGCTAAAAATTTAAGCACCCCCATCATAAAACACCTTCCCATGAGCCTTAGCCATAGGAAGATCATTGTAACATGCAGCCTGGAAAGGCCTATTAATTTCATATTACTTTCATAATATTTTATATTACATATTACTATGGCCAAAACATCCATTTGTATGCAATGTCTGCCAAATCCACAGCAGTAGCTATTGATGCATCCTCAGTGTTGTTCACCCTCCTTGCTGTGATGTTCAGGCTGGAGGAAAATGTGGAGGAAAATTGTTTTTGTATTAATGATTTATTTTTAGGTTCATTTAGTTTTTCCTATTTTTGTTTGCTCATTTTAAACTGGGCACATTATATGTCCATGCCATCCACTAATTTCAGACAGTTCAAAATGTAGATGGTGACTGGATAGGTGTGTCCTTTTTTTAATGAGTTTGGTGACTAATGTTAATTAGTGTTAGTGTTAATGTTTTTAATTTAATTTTAATGTGTGTATGTTTTACATCCAATCATAGGGGACCCTCTGTGGGTTCCTACATTAAGCCAGTGACACTTAAGAGTGAAAAAACGTGCTACACATTAAATTCATCTTGTCATACCTTGTTTTGTTCTTTTAGTGGGCAGTAATTAATGTTACATGCACTCGCGCTTTCCTGTTCATAATGAACTGTCAGACTTTTGCTCTTTGCTAGATTTTGCATTCTTTTAATACACTTGATTGCTTCCTTCAGATCCATATTTTCTAAGATCAGGTCTTCCCACAGCATTGTCTTGAGACTGGAATTTATCAAGGGTTTTATTAGATTTCAAGAAAAATGACTTCTTGTTATATTAAACATGCTCTGAAGCACTTGAAAGTCTTCTCCAGCGGTAACTGCGTATGTTTACCAGTGAGCCAGGTTTTGGAGAGTATTGATTAGCAAATAAAGAAGCCCAAGAGGACATGTCTAAGCTTTTCTGAAGAAAGCCTGTGAGCTATTCAGCCCAGCTGTACGCATTGATAGTGGCCAGCAATGAAACCATATTCTCCCTGGTCTCTCCTTGCGTCTTGTTTTGTCTCCTTTCAGACCAAATACAACATGCCAACATGGAAGAGTTCATTTTAATTAGATTAAACATGTGTTTCGTCTGAGAACAATAAGTCCTGACACATTTGCATGACAATGCTCCCTAATTTTGTTTGCCTTAATTCATTTTTAATGGCTGAAGCAATGTAGGCTGATTACACCACTAATGTATCTGCTGTGGCAGCACCTTTTGGGAGGCCCTTTGTATCAAAAGGCTCCACTTTTAAAAGTTATTCAGGAGTGTGATTAACCCTTATGACTTTTTGTTATGTATGAGTTTTCCCCACACAAGTCAAATCTAAACTCATTTGGATACAGAATTTGTGGCCTTTCTTTGTTTGGTCCAGATGGAAGGGGGCAAAAGCTGTTGGTGTGTACCACAGCTGCTCTTAAGATAAATTAGGAGGGACAAAAGGCAAAAGAAGCTAAATAATATAGCTTACTTTGGATTCATACCATTGGACCTTAATATGGAGGGATCATAGCTCTAGTATTTTTTCCGTTATGTTAGTTATCTCAGTGCTTACTAGCAAAAGCATTGCACACTGATCATTTGCTTTTATTTTCGACATCACTTATGAAAGACAACATGTCTCAGATTTTTTTCCTGAAAAAGATAAGCAACGAAAATAAACACGCTTGTTTGGACACAATAAATACACCATTTCCCACTGGAAGTTATTCCTAAAACAAAGATGCACCTCTTTTATCACTTCTTTTTTGGACATAGCAGTACAGTAACAAATCCACACTGTTGAAAAAAAGCACTATGCAGGTACATTTTTGTTCCTCCAGGAACAAACAATGTAGAGGTACCATCAAAGCTATAATGTATATATTACATGCAGCATAGTCTAATGTTTTAAAACAGAACCATACAATAAAAAAGGATGCAGTCAAGACAGGGTGTGTACAGTCAGTGCAACTTTTAAATTTTAATTGCAGTGGAATCTCTTGCAATTATGTTCCCCAAATAAAAGTGCTAAAGACAAACCCTTGAGTACAGCCCCAGTGACAAGTTTCAAGTTTATTTGTCGTTTGCACAACATGTCAGGACATTTATGCACTGAAATGCTTGTGGTGAGGCTCAGATAATCACTCTACAGAAAGTAAATAAGTAAAAGTAAAATATAAGAAACTAATTGAAATATATTAAATAAACACAAAATATACATTTAAAAGTGACTAAAGTGACTTAGTGTTATTGTTCTTTAAAGTAGCTTAGTGTTAATCTGTTACTGTCCATAGCAGAGGTGATATAATATAATAATAATAATACTGACAAAGTGACTGGGTGAAATGGTAGTTGGGGAAGGACCTACAGCTTCACAGCTTGTTCAGAAGCCTGACAGCCTGTGGGTAGAAACTGTTCATTAACCGGGTTGTTCTAGCCTGTATGCTACAAAATCTCCTCCCTGATTGCAGGATGGTGAACAGGCAGAGTGCTGGGTGGCTGCTGTCTGACCGGATATTTTTGATCTTCCTGAGGCAGCGTGACTGGTAGATGTCCTGTGAGTCATCTGTGCAATATTCAATACCAAATTGTACTGTTCATATGTGGAATAATAATAATTATGTGTGCAATAACTCAGATGTGCAATTATTTGAACTGCTTATGTTTCATATTTATTATCACAGTCACTGCCACTTTATTGTATTCATAGAAATTTAAATCTTGTGTACATATGGCAGATTTCTCTTTTTTGTTTTAAATGATTAAAGTGTTTATTCTTTTACATAAATGGTTGCAACTGTATTAACTGAAATTTCCCTCTGGGATCAATAAAGAATTCTGATTCTGATGATGGTTTCTGCCCTCCTCACCACTCCTTTAAAGGCCTTGCGGTCACAGGCAGTGCAGCTGCTGTACCAGACAGTGATGCAGCCCGTGAGGATGCTCTCTATGCTGCATCTGTAGAAATTGGTGAGGATCTGAGGAGGCAGACCAAATTTCCTGAGGCTATGCAGGAAGAAGAGACGCTGACGGGCAGATCTCACAATAATGTTATTGTGGAGGGACCAGTTGAGGTCATCAATGAGGTGTACACAGAGAGACTTCACGCTGCTGACTCTCTCCACTTTGGCTCCAGTGATGGATAGGGGAGAGTGACCACCCCTCTGCAGATTCCTGTAGTCCACGATCATCTCCTTCGTTTTGCTGATGTTCAGACAGAGATTGCTGTCATGGCACCACTCTACCACTCTGACAGAGCACTGACCTCATCTCTGTAGGCTGTTTCATCTCCATCAGCGATGAGGCCTAGGATGGTGGTGTCATCAGCAAACTTGAAGATGATGTTAGACGTGTGTTTGGCTACACAGTCATGTGTATACAGGGAGTACAGGAGGGGGCTGAGCACACATCCCTGGGAAGCCCCTGTGCTCTGAGTCAGTGTGGAAGAGAAACTGTTACCAACTTTCCCCACCTGGGGTCTGCTCATCAGCAAGTCCAGTATCCAGTAAACAGAAAAAAGGGGTAGTGCCCCAGTGACAGTTTAGTACCTTTCTTTCTTAGAGTGTTTTATCCACTGTTTAGTCTTTCCATTGCAAAGTGACCTGCTGAATTTGGCTACCCTTCTTGCCAGAGTACCAAGAGTAGCGAACAGGGACAAATGAATGGAGTTAGGAAAAAAGACCATTGATTGGTCATGTGTAATCATCACAGGATCATCAGAACCCCTCAAAACTCCTCCTACTTTCAGATATACAGTTATTCAATGGGAACAGACAAATACCCAACGAGAGTACGGAGAGTTCTGGATTTGGATTAGAACTGTACCATGTCATATCATATTGTCTAGTACTTCAACCCCTTTTCACAACAGCCATAAAATACTATTTCTGACTGTTCTGGAGGTCTCTTAGTTGAACTATGCATTCTTCAGTAACATTGATGGAATATATTTCTATGGAAATGTGTATGATTTATGTAGGTGAGCAAGCAAGTCAACATTTATTAAAGGGTTTCTATTATTTTTTAATGCTATTTATATTGTGACAGTTGCACATCATTTCCACATCATTTTTGATATCAAAAAAGCTGTAGGTGTGCTGTCTGCTTTTTATGGAGAGGTATGGGAGATGTGTAAATGGTTCTCACAATAATTGCTCACTAGCAGCTCAACATACTCACAGTTTCACACTCATATATTAAACATATTAAATATTTTACTTGATTATTTTAATTTTATAATATTGAGTCAGAGACAGGGAGACCTACAGAAAGAGGCTTCATTATTGCAATGCTAAAAAAAGCTCTGTTTGTTTTCTGTGTTGTCACTGTTTGTAATCAATTTAATAGAATTGCAGTAGCATTTGGAAATTAACACCCACTTTGGAAGGCTCTAAGTACTGTAGTCTTGTAGGACTGGACATAATCTTGTAAGAAGAATGCATTTGGGAACAACCTATTAAACTGTTTGTGCTGGATTGCAGTGAAATAGTGAGTACAAGAGAGTACAATGATAACATGAGGCAAATAAGCTAGCTAGCAAATTATTAATCTTAGCTAACGAAACTTTCTTTATTTCTTTATTTTTGTCACATGTATTGTGGTCTCCTTACTACACATATCTTCTTAAGAACTTGTCAGTAATGGTAACTTACAACCATGGGCTACCAACAGGTTTGTTGTTCATTAGACAGTGTTAATAAGCACACTGCACTCCCTACTTTTGAGCACATTTAGCTCAACATTTCTGGTTCTCCCTGATGTTCTTGTAACAAGACCATGTCTAGCCCGAGAAGCTGCATATATTGTAGTGTATTCAACGTTGTGTATGTCCCACCACAGGACAAAGTTAAAAGGCTCTTCATCACATTCACAACTGCTTCCTTGTCAATTCTATTTTTATGAAAGGATTAAAACATAGATATGCAATGTAGAAGTAGTGCTGTAGCACTCAGTGTGTATACTGGACTGATCATTTTTTGTATACAGAGTTTAGAGTGTAGCTATGTGACTGCGCCAACTGTGGCTGTGTGACTGTGGTGTGCCACTGTGGGCAAAATCCCATGGTATCCCATTTCTCTTCTTTAACGAAGCCCCTCTAGTTCTATAAGCTGCATTGGAATCCAGGACAGGATGATGGATCACACCTATCACTGACCTTTTTTATGAGGGTGTCCTGTGCCATTTCCATATTCTCATACACTACCTTGAGCAAATCCCTTAAAGGTAGCAAAGTACTGTGGTGAAGCAGGTAATTTAGCTGTGGCTGACTGTAGAAGTGTGGGGATCAAATGAAGGGATTTCTGCAAATAAGAAGCAAGTCTGTGGGGGGTTGGTGCCTGGTCCCGGTTTATGCATGTATATATGTGTGTGTGTGTGTGTGTGTGTGTGTGTGTGTGTGTGTGTGTGTGTCAGGTTATATTTCCTTGAAAAAATATTAGACTGAGCGACAAGCGCTTTGATGATAATGGTGTAGGTTTATCCTGACATTTTCCTTTTGTGATTTGAATTTGCTCATGTTGCTCTGGGGAATACACACAGCTCACTGCACAGCTGTTGGTTTAGTCACTGAATCACCCAAAGAGTTGGTCTCCCTTGATTTAACGGCTGAGCAATCAAAATTATATATATTAAGTGTTCTCAGTAGCAGTCACTTAGAGTTCAGCAAGGACGTCTGGTCACTGGAAAATCCTACTGTAAAATTGAGGCTATTGGTCGGTTGTGATTCCATTTGTGGTCCATTTGCTTGTCTGTCAGCATAAAGTCATGTCTTACCTTCATGGCCAATTACCAAATGCACACAAGTCCCTGTTACAATCCCCATATTGTGCTGGCTTGTTAAATAACAGTCAGCCTTATGTGGTGTTTCACACTGTATAACATACTGCTATTCAAAACAATGGACAGAAGCCCCCATCTCACATTTTTTAGCAAGTAGTTGGATATCACGCCACGCAAGCCTCAGACTCCAGTAGGAGGCATGCTGGCACGTTCACAAGTTACAAGAGATTTGGATGATAATGTGATGTAGTTCCTGTGTACGTACTTACTTACCTACGTATTTACCTATTTATTTATTTATTGTTTTGTACAGACTTTAATGTAGTGTATATGCAGTATCAGTTGGCCAAATAGTGTCTACGTAAGCGTGTGATGATTTAGACATGTGTTTTCCACAGTGCTAATCTGTTGGGCTGTAAGATTCTGTTATTTCCACTCCATTACTTACATACTGTTGGTGTATGGCTAATGAGGTAATGTGAAGAGATTTTGTAGTAATTTTGGAGCATATCTGTTGGTCCATTTGTCTTGGTGTTTTTAAGGTAAAGGGCAGTTAAATGACATTTCAATTGAAAATTGGAAATGTTTGGTTTGTGTTATATAAATATAACTAAATTATTTGAGATTTCTTAACAACCCAAGGGTAAGTGTGTGATGAGTTTATGTAGTATAATTACTGGCTATAACCTTACACTAATTTACAAAGAAACTACATTGAAAGCCTGGATACTGAGTCAAAATCTCATTCAATTAAAAGAAGCATTGAACCAAAAATATCCTGAATGAAAGTCAAAAGGTTGGTACCTTTTAAACATGCTCCAGGACATGTGAGTATAATTCTACTATAACAGATAGAGTAAATGTTTTCCTTTTTGTTGATGTGTGATATGATGGTGAGTGATACGGTGGTGTCGTTTGCTGACTAATGAGTGCTACTGTCCTCACACAAAGACAATTCCACTGATAATTATAAAAATATATACTGTCAAGGTTTGTAATTTACACTCAGAGGACTAATAGTCTTTTTCACCTCAGCTAATGTTACTGGCCTAGTCACATTTCACCTCAAGCCTTAAGACAGCTTGGCACTTCTCCATCAGTGTGCAGCACCTAAAACTATTAATATCACCAAATCAACTGAGTTCTATGATGAGCTATAGTCTGTTGTTTATTTATCTTAAAATGCAAATATTCCCTTCATCTCAAATAAGACAGTAGAACTACTCCAGTAGAGGCATACATAAATATAGCTTACCTTTCTCTCTTTTTTTTCCTTTTTTTGATTGAAATGTCTTTAAAATCGTTTCATTTCTTAAAATGTTGCTCTTAAACTATATTATTGCTAAAGATGACAGCGGTCAGTGTAATATTAAAATGCCACTCGGGCTATGTGGGCCAGCTGATGTTGATGTCACGTTGAACTAAAAAAATCATTACTTTTGTTGGGTAAACTTTGTTGTAAAGTATGGTATTATCATTTGCAACCTACCGATCAGATTATCACAAGAATGAGAAGTTCACCCTGGTTCACCCTTATGCACTTACTCTTCTTAGCCTACACAACACTCTCTAACTTAAAACAAGTTCCTTATCATATGCATCTCAGCCTAATTTCATTCCCATCATCTTTCTTGTGCACAAAAAGGCCAGCTTTGAAGTGCTTGAAACATTGCTATCATTTTTATCTTCATAGCTGGAGCTGCCCACGTCAATGTACTCAATGAATTCTAAAGGCTGGGTTCATCTCAGTCAAATCAAAAATCACGGCCATACATTCATCCCCCCACCACGCCAGTGGCCTCACAAAAGCCAACCAACCTATCTGCCTGTGCATCTTCAGCCGAGTTTGCTACTTTTTCCCAGGAAATTAATTACTTGAAGCACAAAAGCACGTCTGTGGCCCCAGCGGGACTGTAAAGCAGACCACACTGCGTTTCAGATGGCTGAATACATCGCTGATGGAGGGATTGATTGAGAAAAATGAACAGTGCGGTATAATGATGCCAATTCTTTTCACAAAGCCGAAATGTATTTCTGAGGACCAACACAAATGACGGAGGTTGTTCTTATCAAAAAAATAGCACTGATGGGCCCATCAGGGTGGCTGATAAGATTTGTCAACACCTAGGTTCACTTAAGCTTGTGGAGGCCTATACTGCATGTACTACAAAACCATCATGTATTGTCATCAAACTTTTGTTTGACAGTAAACTTGATTTATTAAGCTGATAAAGCCCTTTTTTAGATACCAAATCTGCAAAAGTCAGAGATCACCGTACATTTATTTAACCACTCCCATCTATTCCAGGCAATTTAAACACTAAGGCTTATTATTCAGTAACAGAGACTTCAGTACAAACTGACCAAGCTATCCTGAGGTCATAGAAGTGTGTAATAGAACTTTGGACCCGCTGGTAGACCCTGGCCATTTATGTGGTTAATTTCCAGTGAAAACGTATAAGTTATTCAACAAATAAAGATGTGTTTATGTATTGTATTGTATTGTATTGTATTGTATTGTATTGTATATACTTTTTTCAGTATTTAGTGTGTCCATTCTGATGGGTATACTTTTAGTGGTCTCCTTGGTCTTGCCTGGTTGTTAGGAGACACAATTTTCTCTATAACTTTTAATGATGTTTTTAAACCTTTTTTCCTTTCTCTTTTCTTATGAAAAATATATTGTTATTACAGAATCTTATGATGTTCTATGAAATCCTGTGACTGTCCCGAATATATGTACAGTAATACCCTCAGCAGTAATTACTCCTGTGAGGAATTAGCCACGCTGGCCATGAATTCATCATGTTTTAGCAGGACTAAGGTTATTTTAATGTGAAGGTACCCTTTATTTGAAATGATTATCTCCACAAATTGTCATGTGTTAATTAGACTGTCCTATATAAAAAGGACAAAACACTTCCCACTTAGCTTTAATTACGTCCCAAGGCTATAGTTTTTTAAGCCTTTTAAATATATAAAGGAAAATCCTCACCTAAATCCAAGTAACACAAAGACTTTTCAGATTCTTGTGTCATCTTACAATTGAGATGACGAAAGATGAATCTCTCTTTTAACATAATCAGATATGTTTTGTGTGTTTTGTTTGAAAAACATAATCATAACAAAAAGTGAATCATTTTAATAATTAGTAACATTTTGAAAGACAGAAACATTCTTTTAAGATGGACAAATACCAACATTTAAACTAAGAGCTGTTATTCTTGAAAAAACACTGCATGGCTTTGGCTATTTGTGCCATTAGTTGACTAGATGACTAACTGTAATATTTTTATTCCGCTAAGTATCCAAAAGGAAATGTGATGTAATGCAGTGATAAACTTGCCTCTGTCTGAACATTTTTGAGTGTGTTGCAGACATCAAATTCTAAATGTTTACAAAACACAATTAATTTGGTCCATGAAAACATTGATTTTTTGTGTATATTTGTCATTTAAATAAATGTTGAAAGGAGCTTACAATCCACAAATTCTTATTTTATTGCATTTTACAAAATGTCCCAACTTTTCCAGAATCTGTATATTATTTCTCAAAGTTGATGAAAGCCAACATAAGAGGTATGGGTGTATTGTATAAGATTCACAGTGTTTCATATATACAGTACTGTGCAAGTGGGCAGGATGGTGATGCAATGGGTAGTGCTACGAATCTCTGTGTTTGATTTCCTGGCCTGGTGAGCACGGTCCTTTCTGAGAGGAGTTTGCATGTTCTCCCAGTGTCTGCATGGGTTTCCTCTGGGTACACTGGTTTCCTTCCACCATCTAAAGACATCCAAAGCTGGATTTACATTGCCCCTAGCTATGAATATGTGTGTGTGTGTGTGGGTGTGTGTGTGTGTGTGTGTGTGTGTGTGTGTGTGTATTTGCCTTTGTGTCTGCCCTTTGATGGACAGGGTAACCACTGGGAGGCTCCAGCACCCCCTGCGACCCACAGGAATAAGTGGCTTAGATGGTTAACACACAATGAATTCAATCAAAAGTTTGTTTTACTTATTTATCTATCATTCATTTATCTTTCTGGGAAATGTCATATTTGTATATAAAGCAATTGATCATCGCATCCTGTCTGTTAAGATTCTGAATTTCAGATTTTGAAGTGCACCACATCCTTTCAGACTTTGAAGCGCAGCACGTCTTCCTCCTATCCAGAGGGGGCAGCGTGCAGCACAGCACAAACAGGGACAGTGCTGCTCTCCCTGGGCTGCGCTGAACCATATGTTTGTTGCCTTGAGCTGATGTGAGGAGGAGCACATTTCCACCAGTGGCACCAGCACGCCCAGTGCCCACAGTGCAGCAGACTGGCTCCAGCTCCTTGTCACTGTGAGTTATAGCTCTGTCACATCAACTGCTGAAGTACCAGCACCATGAGACCCTCCAGGCTGAGTTTCATATACTGAGAATTGGCTGTGCCCTGCCTCTGAATGATTCCAGTGTGGGGCCTTCACTACATTCTGTGAATCTTTGTGGGAAGAGTAATATTGGATGCCTCTTTAAATATCTTGGGCATTTTGAAAGTTTCTGCCTGTGGGTAGGCTTTGCTTTTAGGCGTTGTCTAGGTGTATGGTGGTATACAAGTAATTTATGTCCATAATAAATTTTGCATTGTTTTCTCCAGAATTAAACGATTCACAATTTATTACGCTGAAAGGCGGCTTGATCTCATGCTTCATTCACTATCCTCAACATCATAATTTTGATCAGCTATACAGAAATACTTTCTTGGTATGCAGGCTGAGTCAAAGTAACATGTTTCTATTTACAAACCTTTTTCCCCCTCATTCCCTGATGCCCAGAAGTGTTTTGGTATGCCTCACACACTGAGCTGGAACCTAAAAACACATCCCTCTTTATTTTCCAGCTTAATCAAATGCTATTGATTTCCTTAAGTGTAGCATTGATTTATATGACATCCGCCACTGAAATATTCAGGTTGAGAGGGGCATGTGGACTAGCAGGAGTAAGGGAGTCTTGCCCTTTTATTGCTGACAGCAAGCAAAACTGTGAATCAGAGCCCGTGACAGACAGCTAGTGTTATTCATATCCTCGCAGCAAAGGCTAGTGCATTAAGAGCCACTGGCAAGGGTAGTGCACAACACTGACTTGTAATATTAATGTGCTGAGTTCATAACCCCCAGATAGTACAAAACATTATAAACATAAAGTGGGCTTTGTTTATAAGGAAAATAACAATTTATGCCTGAAAATAATTAGCCATCAAATAAAACCTGGTCCAATCCAGCCTGTAAAGAAAATGGTAAAGATGGTAGTCATGAAAACGCTGTCAAAGGTTCTGGAAACAATATAAGCTGTCATACTGTGGTCTTGGATTACATGCTGTGAGCATTTTCATCATCCAGTCACGAATTACTCTTCTCAGTTTAATTCACCCTGAACCCTTAAACCCTTAAACCCTAAATTAAAGCCAATTCTGAGAATTACATTTATTTTGCACACCAATTAAAAGCTGAACCAGAACTTCTTTGAAATATTTCCTCTTATTACCTAAAGTTGTTTGTATGTTCATTGCTAATACCTTAATGGCTCTGCTGTCAGAATAACATGAGCTGTTGCACGTAATCAGAACTCATCCTGCTGCTACCATCTAGCTCTCCAACAGAAGCAAGTTGATCAAGTTGAGATGAACCGAGAAGTCAGTCAGATTGCCTCTTGTGGCAAATCCATCACATCATCTTTTAATGAAGGAGCCTAATCTTCAATGGCTGGAGAGAGGGCGGACAGGGCCCCTGAGACAAGCATAGGAGCTGTCAAAGAGAAAGAGTAAGCAGCCAGAGAGATTTCAATGGCTGAAGAGAACATATGAAATGCTTTGGAAGTTTGTATGAGGGGTATGTTTGTGCATATATGTATGACCTGATTTGCAGCAGTATCTTCAAACAGGAAGAGGAAGGAAATTCAGAGCTAGGCACAGGAAAGACATGAAGCTATTGCCATGTGGGCTAACATCACTGAACCTCATGCATCAGGTAAAATGTCTAATGGGTCTAAATTGGTCAGGCAGAAATAGAATTAGATTGGGTTAGCATTTTAGGGGATGCAAAGCTGGTCATTAGTGAATTCAAGGGTCTACTCTGTACAAATAATCTAATATTGGCAGTGAGGAACAGTCTCTTCAGAGAAGGCCTAAGGATTTCTATGAAATAAAGTACAAATTTTTAGTTCATCTAATAAAATCTTCATACTTGTGTTTTGAACTCTGCAGGTATTCTAGTAATTACAATGTTAGGCTTTGAGTGGAAACAAAAGGGTTTCCAAAAATGATCCAATCTGGACTGCTCTTGCACAGGTTATAGGTTCTGGAGCTGGTCGTGTCAGAATAACAGCTTACAATAAGAAGTCAACCAAGTGGAGTCAATCTGTCACATTTTGATTTACAATTTTCAATTTGTCTTGGGGGAAAAAAACCTCATGCAGTCCTGGAAATATCACTGACTATGAATAAGAATGCAGCCTGAACAGTATGTTTCAGTCAGTTGTTAGAAATGGACACAGCAGCTTTTTTCATCTTTGCCCTATTCTGAATGGGCCACTGTGAACTGCTAAGGTAAAATATATGTTACTGTTTGTGAAAAAATAAATCATGTAATTTATTTTACAAGCTTCAAACATCTGCCTGTGATTTGGCATGGGCAAAACAATGTCAGGTTAATGGCTATTAGCTTAGTGCTAACATAGTATTAGAATCCTGTAGGGGCGCTAGCAGAAATTAGCATTGTGAAAGAGTGTTAATGTTGCTCAATTCTTACAGAATTTTCACATTTTTGGCCCGATCAGAAGTCCTAGCTAAGGGGTGGGCAACATTTGGCTCCGGAGCTGCATGCAGCTCTGCTCTTCTGTGCTCCGTTGCGGCTCCACAGCAAAATTAGATTTTTAGGTGAAAATCAAATAATATTCCTTTGCAGTAAAGTAATGCTCTGCTGATCATTCCAACACCGTTTTAGCAATGAATGGTCTTAAATGCTGGAGTTAAAGTAGCCTTTAGCCTATTCACACTTGAAGATGGGCGTGCAAACTGCTGGTCACCATAGCAACTCAGACAAGTCCAACCTAGCTAGTAACTAACGAAGAAAGAACAATATTTAAGACCAACACTGATCATTTAGAGATGAGTGGACTTGAGTGGAGTCACTCCAGCTAGTTTCCTGATATATTTAATCTGCAGCGAGAAACTATCAAGCACCAAAAAGTCGCAAAGCCGAAGTCAGCTTCTCTTTCAAATGTCCATGTTCCACCTTAAAAAGTGCAGCAGTTACATTCTGGTGCTTTAGCCATCATTTAAGGTGGAACATGAATTTGAAGTTGAATATTGAGAGACATTTTACAAGCTACCTTTCCTGAAAACGTCTGTCAGAGATATGAGAAAAGTAGCTGTAGCTGAGCTAAAGCTTAAAGCAGAGCAAAGTAAGTCTGCATTTTTACAGCCAAGATGGTAAAAATGGCCAAATGTTGTGGTTAGGTTTTCATAGCACATGATTATTACACAATCAAGTGGGAGGGAATGTGTCTGGGAATTTTACACTGTTTTTGCAATATCCAATAGCACTACACTATATGACACATGTAAACACACTTCACAGCAGCTAGCCAAATCATTTCAACCTGAGTGCAAAGCTGGGGCCTTTGAGAAGGAAAGGCTGGAAGGCACTGTAGGCATCTGACAATGTGGTGATGGTTGTTAGCTGTATTTATAGTTATGAATAAGGTGCACCCATTACACAGACAGTTTTTATGATCTCCTTAGGAAAGCACTGCCATTATGATGAAATGCTTTGAGACAACCATGCATGAGCCTATGGTAATCATGCACAGTGCCCAGTTTATTTAAAAAAACAAACTTTGCATCATTCTGAGCAGTTAGATCTCATTGTTTTGAGGTAAATGTGCTCGAAAGTCTGAAAATCAATGTCTAACAATAAGAATTGTCACTACCAAAATGTTCTGTAGTTAAGTCATCTTTTGGGTGTTTTAATGAAAATATTATGATTTTATTTTTATTTCTTTAATAACGTGAACATATGAACATGATTAAAGCAAAGGTTCATTCAAAGCATAATGATTTTAGTCTAAACTCCATGGGCCAGAATCTTAAAACTCCGTGGTAACAGGGCATTGTCACAATAAATAAGAGCTATTCATAAAGTCACTGTAGTGATAGTGTGACAGTGTAGTGTTATTAGTGTGCCGGAGTCTCTTAGCTAAGTGATGTAAATGAGCTCATAAATATTAAAGGCCCATGCCAAGAGAAGTTCCAGTTGGCTGCCAAAAGAAAAGAAACCAAAGAAACAAATACAACAGTTCACAGAAACAGAACTATTATTTGAATGGAAGAAGTTCTGCCAAGTAATAGTAAAGAAAAGTTTTTTCTCAGAATTTTTTTTTTGTATATCATAAAAAGACATTTAAAAAATATTAAGTTACGACAACCCTTTTCAAATTGATGCTAATTATAAAAAATACTCAGTTTTATTACAATTCAATATTAAATTTACATGACAAACATTTTAGTACCATGGCAACTGTTTTATCTTTTATTTTGTATTTGATTTATGCATGTAGAAATTGCATATTAAATATCGACTAGTAAAAGTTTTTACTTGTAGGAGATGTGTTTTACTGGTAAACATGTCATTTTCATGCTGAGTAAATTGTAAATTGTTCACGGTCTATTATAAGTTGAAAAGTAGCATTAAAAGCTAAAACTACTTGAAGTACACCATTTCAAACATAATAATTAGAATTGAAAGTCATCATATCATGCATAGTGGTAAAACTGTAAGATGTAATCTTCATTTATGAGTAAAAGTGCTGCCTCCACGCTGTTTGTTTTTACCATCACAGTAAGTCTGGCACTGCATTGCATGAATCAGATCCCATGTCAAGTTCTAAATGTGTTTTGAGTTCTATCCTTGAACCATTTCAGTGGAGCAATCTATATTCTAGAAGTTTTAAACACCGTTTTAGTTTCATGAAGACTTTGAAGTTCATTCTGCTGTGCAAAGTCCAAAGGTGGCCCAGAGTTCAAATCGCAGTTGTGACATATGCTGTCTGTGGCTGGGCATCCCTGAGAGTGAAATTGGCTGTGCTCTTTTTGGGTTGGAAGCACAGCAGAATTCCTCTAAGTGATGTGCCAAGCAATCAGGATATCTGCTTGGACACTTAGATAGAATCAGGCAGTTACTGCTCTCCTCCAAATGGCTTGAACTGTTTAATGATGCTGTGGAGCTGGTGGGTTGAAAACAGATTGGGATTTGTGGAAGGTGTAGCACACCTTCAACATCTCAAATAACAGACTGTTGTGTGGAGTTGAGAGAGATACACTCTTTCTAGAGGTTTCTGAATGGTTTTTAGGTTGTACATAACATCCGTCATTTACTGTTCCTGCACTGCAAAAAGCCATTCTTAAAGACTAGAAAACTATACTAAAATTGAAATGTAAATTCTTAAATTAAGAAGTGCAAAAATTATTTGGAAGAATTCTTGAATAAAGATTGCATGTCTAATCTCACCTTAAGGGGCAGATTCACAAAGAGAGACATTAATTACAGATAGTCTACTGACAATTTGCACTGATGGGGTTGTCCACTTTGTCAGTGTTTGCCTCACATGCTTTTTGTGTGGAAGCCTGTTTCTTACAGACAGGAGAAAAAAGTTTTGCAATCCTTTTTTGTCTCAGGTTCAGATTTTGATTCATTATGTATTATTATGAATTGACTTATTTTCCTAATATTAGTGTAAGAACTGACTTATTAGGAAAATTATGCTTATTTCCCTAATACGTCAGAACAATGACTAACTAAAAATATGATTTATTACTTGTCAAACATGTGTACGATTATTTACAAATCATGAGTGATTATTTTGAGGAAATATGACTTTAATTCAAGTAGTATTATAATAATGTAAAATAATTCATTTTTACTTTCTGATTCTGAGACACACTTGAGGCACGCTGTAACATGAAAGCACATGAGGCATGAGGGAAGTCTGCTTACCAAACATGGCAACTAAAAATCAGCATCTTGCTTTCATCTTTTATTACTTTATAACAAATCTGATCACTATGAGTCAGCATCTCAGAATTCTGATAAAAGTTGTCCAGTAGCTCATGGCTCAAACTTTAAGATTCAGTACTGTAAAAACTTTCAAATAACATCAAATACCACCTCAAAATCTCTCAAATAGGACAATGTAAGTAATGACTTACAGAAACAATATGTAATACTGACAGCAAGCGTTTAATAAGGGTACAGCAGTCCAAAGCATCGATATATTGGAGAGAGTTCTTTGCCTACACCTCCTCATCCCCACACTTGAAGCTCATTTGGATTTTTTTTGAGCTTGTTATCCAAAAAACAAAAGCCTGTTGCTCTAAAATTCCACGCTCCAGAGTTGAAGTCACCCAGGGTGTCGAAATGGTACTCAGAAATGGGCTGTGGGCAGGGTCACAGGCCATAACACAAAGAGACTTTCCAGTCTAGAGCAGCAATGCTACTGGATGTAGCATTGTTGTTGGAGAAGCCAGTATTTCGACTTAACATGTTTTCTTAATTTCTGAAAACATGTCATGGTTATTTTATGATTTAGTGCAATAAATATATTACATTTTGTTCCTTTAAATAAGGAAAGAGTGTTCTTAAAATAAGCACAATAACCTTACACTCACTGTGCTTTGTAAGATAAATAATTGTCGCAGAGAGAAAAACAAAATAAGATTTATTGCAGTGATATGAAATTTAATTTGCTGAGATTTAGGGTTTTTGCAGCATGTAAAATATTTGGAGCTTAATTGAACTTCTTAGAAAAGTTCTTCACATTCGCACATCTCATTTACAGAAATGATTCTTTAGAAAACTAAAAATATTTCTTCTATGAGAACTCTTTTTGGAACTTTTTATTTATAAGAGCATATGATAGAATAAAAGGTGACTCTGAAAAAGTTATTGATGATATTTGGGGTGCGAGGTGGCAGTCGAGCCACGAGGATAGTTAATATATAAGTATGAATACTAATGAAATAAAATAGAACAAATCATAAAAATAAACAAAATGCTCTATGGTTTCAGTCTTTTCTGCTTTTTGAACAGCAAGACGTGTTCAGACAAATTGCATGTTGGAGATATAGTGCTTTCCTTTTGGCTAAAGCGGTTCACCTGCTTTCTGGCTGAAAGGGCACACTCTCCTTTCCTGCAATGTAGGCTGATGTGTCTAAACCCACTCGGGAAATGTCTGTCACTCTGCATCCACTCATGGGAGCTTCTATCTCTCATTCACTCCAGGATGACAAGCCAAGCAAGGCATAGCCACCAGGGATCAAAATGGCATTTTAGAGGATCTTGCCATTTAAAGAGTTCCTTCTGATCTCTAACTGTAGCATTTGTGACATTTTAACTCATTCTTTTCACGTTGATCTGAGGTTTTCAGGTGACACAGCCTGCTAGACATAAACACTTTGTCCACTGCATTGCAATTGCGGCTAGAATTCTAGGTTTGTCATCTTGGAAGGCCACCAATGACTAGAGGCTATGGTTTGTGCACAGGAGAGATAACGAAGCTAACATCTCCAGAGGCTTTTTCATCGTTCCTTTCCTGTGTCTGAGAGAACAAGCACAATAATAAATGGATATTATGTGATAATGATAACTCCTGTCTATAGTAGAGAAATGTTACAGCAGTAGTGAAGTAGTAGGATGCTATTAGGTATTATCTGAGCTGATTGTTTTTGCTAAAGTCTTCCTTGGAGATGATTCAAGCTACACATGAGCAGAGTTTATTTCAGTCAGTGTGTGTGGGTTTTGAGCAATATGTTTGCAATAAGTTCTATTTTTGCTTAGTCAGAAGTCTTGGGGGTAAAAAAAGAAACCTTGGATCAAAACTTGTCAAAGATGGGCCGTGCTATAAAATATCACATACATGTAAAATCACGTAAAAACTTTCTCAAAATCCCTCAATGTTTTTATCCTTCCAAATTTTTGATCCCACCATCAGGTAATGATGATGATGTTGTTGTTGTTGTGCGTATCTTGGATTGTACATGACCATGAATGTCAGAAATGTTAATTAAAGTGAAATCCATCATTGTTATTATCCTTACAGCTACCTGTCAGTGGATGTTGTGGAAACTCATGTTTAGTTTACACGACAGCTACTGCAGAGATATTAGAACTTGTGCCCACTCTCCTCTGAGTAATAATGTAAAAGTCCATTCCATGTATTGACACCAAGAACAGAACTGTCAGCTTTGGTTTTTTATGTTCCCTTATCCTCTTCAAACGAAATCAATTTTAGCAAATGTCAACCTCTCTCTATATTACATCTCGGATTATCTGTCTGTGCATGTTAACAGTGTGTCTGACATTTAACTTTATTTGTATCAGTTAGACAGATTGGCCTTCCTTCTCTCAGTACAGCTAACTCAGGTGCTCACATACCCCTCAGGAACATCGATCCTGAAGCGGTCAAGCCAGGCGTAACTGCAGAGGTGATGTTTTGGTTGTGTCCTGAATACTGAATTCAAGGTTTAGACTCAATCATTCACACCCACACAGTTAAGAGCTTCTTTAGAGATGGACTACAGTACATGGGCACATATTGACAAATGTTGGATTTGAACTCAACAACCTTCTGATCAAAGATACATTAAAGGACCCACATCATGTAAAACAAAATTTTACAAACTTTTTTCAATGAAAGAGATTGATGTAGTGTGAAAGTACTTAAAATTTCAATGCATGCCATTCACTCCACAGTCCATACATTTTATATATGGAAACTAAGTTGCAAAATGGTACATTTTAAATTCACTGTTTTTATGATGTCATTAAAACTCAAATATTTAAATATACCTGCCAACTCAGCATATCACAATTTAGCTCTGCCCACAGTCTGAAGCTATAAGGAGTGTTTCATCCTGAACTTCTTTTTGAATGTGACACTCAGTCAGAACAAAGGTCATTTACATATATCAATCTGAAGTGAACATTAAAAAATAGCCTGAGATAAAACAAGGATAGAAAATTATGTAATAATTAAGACATTTTTGTTAGATAAACCTACACAAACAGCATAAGTGGATCTGGACACATAGAATATGCACCCATTAAAAGTGTGGAAGAGTGAAGGCATTTGGTTTTTGATTTTTTTGCCTCAAGTATTGACATTATGGTGACAAGAAATCACAAGAAATTTCCTTTTTTTTTTAGCAGATCTGAAAAAACATGAGGATTAACATAGGCAACAGGTATCAATAGTTGTAAATGAAAGCCAAACACAAGCCAAAAAAATGATGAACTCACAGATTGAAGTGTACACTTATTCAAAGCTTGAAGAATACTTGATACTTTCTCTATACAAAGTAAGTCATAGCAGTATGCTGACTGCTCTAGAAATGACCATCGAACATGGCTCCCTGGCATTAACTTCTGTTTGTTTATGATGAAGTCTTCCCTTAAATTTGAACTTCTTCTCCAAGTGGATGAAACACAAGCAGGCCATTTGAATTCAAACCTCATTATGTCCTGGAACATACAGATAGAGAGAGGTCCAATTTGCATTTAGATTGTTTCAGGAGAAGTAAATTAATCAACACTTTTCACACACACTCACACACACACACACACACACACACACACACACACACAAACAGGTAAATTCGCTTTTCTTTGTCACCACCTTCACTCAAGTATTTCCCCAAATGGTGTTGAGAACTGTTCATCCACAGTAAACTGGGCCTGATTGGTCTGCAGTAAACTAGGCCTGATGTCATGCAAACATGGTTTTATTGGTTCATTCTGCCAATGAAACTCTAGTAGGAGAAGGAAATGAAAGGATGCTTTTATTCATATGTACAGTACTGTGCAAAAGTCAAAGACCTCCTTTTTGTTTATTTAACTTTTGTCCACTCTTTACCTTTGGGCACCCTTCTGTCACACTTTTCCATTCCTCCAGCCTTAAAACCAATCGGTTACAGCTGCGCCCTCCCAAACAAAGCTGTTGACAAAGGACTTCCTTTTCACACAAGTAACTACCCAAACACACATTAGCCACCTTTCAAATTCCTTTCTCATGTGTATCTAAAATGACTAAAGGAGAGTGGATTAGATATAAGATAATCCACTTGCATACGCAAGGGAAAGCTGTGAAAAAAAAGAAGTGGAAAAAATGAGTTTTCTTTTGAATAGACAGAAAATAGAATAGACATCGAATGGAACAGAAAGTCAAGCTCCACTCTTCAGATCTGAAAAAATGCGCAGGTGTTTCTGTTTGTAGCACCTGTGCTTACTAAACTAGTAACAAGTGACACTAACATCTAGCTAGGTTCGGCTAGCGGTACGCCTTAAAGTCACAGAGGACCTTGATGAGAAGTTGAAGGATTAACACATTTATTCACGCAGACAATGTGTGGCTCTCTTTTGGATGTTACATGCTATTGCACTTCTAATGATATGGGATTTTAGTAACTCCATATTTCATGTGGCTTACACCCTCCCCCACGACCCTGCCTGAGTCCCTTCATGCACTAATCTGGGGTGTAATTTAAAGGACCGAATAGGGAGATATGTCATAATATCCAATGGCATCTAGTGTTTGATTGAAGTTCTCCAAGAAACTTTGGGCGAAGGATATGAATGGTTTCCCAAACTGAAGATAATGCACATGGTCTGGCGGTCGTCGTGGTCTCTCAGATTTACGGGTAGAATCACTCATCTCTCCATCCTTAAGATTTTCATTTTCCTCAGTTCCATCAGCTGTGTTGGAGGTGGGTGCATCATTCAGCTCAGTATATGGTTGGACTTCAACAGCTTCTTCACCTCCAATATTCTCAAAAGTGAGGACAGATAGACTGTCTCCTTCAGCAACAGCTGGAATTAAATTTGTTGTGTCCAGTAAAGTAACGTCTTCCTCAGTTTGAGGTTGTTCTTTCAAAATTTGTGGTGTTTCTCCTTAAGCCATTTCATGAGACGTTCCAACAGGAGGCTCTACAGACACCAAGTGGAATTGGTCTGTGTGGGTATTACTCTGAGGCTGTACAGGCAAAGGAGACTTTGGCATGGTCTGTACATTCATTACTGGTGTTGCTGTTGGTTGCTGTCTTCTCGGAATTTCATATACTTTAACAAACCTTTCCTCTGGAATGACAGACAACTGAGTAGGGCAAAAGGATGAGTCAACATCAGATTCTGAAAGCTCTTCAGGGAGTTGGGGTTCACCACGTCTGGTCCTTGGCTATTGAGCCTTTTGTTCAGATGGCTCAATCTCCTCCGGTTCAGACAAGTCACCACAAGGGAGCAAGAGATAGCTATGTAGAGTTCTGATGGAACCATCCCCATTTTAAGGCTGCACTGTGTAAACAGGCAAGTCTCCCATCCTTTCAAGACCTTGTACACAGTGGATTCCCACTTATCAGCAAGCTTGTGTTTATTCCGCAACCGCACATTTCTCACCAACACTTGATCACATTCCACTAATGTCGACTCCCTCACTGCTTTGTCAAATCCGCGTTTATTCCGTTCAGCAGTTTTCTGTGAATTCCTGGTGGCAATCCGGTAACTCTCCTCAAGACATGCTTTCAGATTTTTCATGTACTGGGAGTGAGATTTAGGAGCACCATCTTTAACTGGCTGGCAAAATGCAATATCCACAAGTAGCCTAGGCTGGCGACCAAAAAGCATCTGATATGGATTGAAGCCAGTAACCTCATTCTTGGTACAGTTATAGGCATGAGTTAAAGGCTTTACATAATCACGCCAATGATGTTTGTCTTTATCCTTCAAGGTTCTTAACATAACAAGGAGAGTACGATCGAACCTCTCAACTGGATTTCCTCTTGGGTGATATGGGCTTGTGCGTACTTTGGTGATACCGGTTAAGGCGCAGAGTTCTTTGATCAATTGTGACTCGAAATCCCTCCCTTGGTCACTAAGCAGCCACTCTGGGAACCCGTAATGCACAAATTACTGCTCCCAAAGACACTTTGCAACTGTTTAGAACTAGCCTTCTGAGCTTTTGTTGGAATGGCAACGGCATACTTGGTAAAATTGTCGGTAATTACCAAGATGTCTTTGGTGTTGTGACTATCAGGCTCCAAGGATAAATAGTCCATGCATACCAACTCCATGGGACGAGTTGTTTGGATATTCACAAGAGGTGCTGATTTTTCAATTGGCGTTTTCCTCTGGACACAACGGCCACATGTTTTGATTTTCGTCTCTACATCAGCAGCCATCTTAGGCCAATAAAACCGTCTTCTGACCAAGTAGGGTTCTCTCCAGACCCATATGCCCAATATCATCATGGAGGCATGTAAGAATGGTAGACCTTAGAGACTTTGGGACCACAAGCTGGTAAGTGATGTCATTTTCGGACTGGCAAGTTCGATAAAGGAGACCATTCCTCAGTTGCAACCGTTTTAATTCTTTGGACATTAATTTAAGCTCCCAAGAGTCAGGACTGGGATTGGGATTTGATTCTTCTCCATTTTCCAGCAGATTGATGATATGCGCAATGACCAGATCAGACCTCTGATATTGTTGAAGTTCTGCCTCACTAAAGGTGGGAATGGTAGACATACCTTATCGCATTCGCATCTGCATACACATCTGGGATTGCTTCTGTGTGAAGAGCAAGGGATTCCACCAGAGTTCTAGATGGCAGGGAGTTATTAGCTTCACGTAACAGATGACGGTTACATAAAGCACTGACAGCATCAGCTGATAAGTTTGATTGGTCATAAGAGGAAGAAAAATGGTGGGAAGTCCATCCATCAATCCATCCATTTTCTAAGCCGCTTCTCCGTCAGGGTCGCCCACGCGGGGGGCGGGGGTGCTGGAGCCTATCCCAGCAGTCTTCGGGCGGAAGGCAGGATACACCCTGGATGGTTCTCCAGTCCATCGC
The DNA here is from genome assembly GCF_015220715.1 of Pygocentrus nattereri. NCBI lineage: Eukaryota > Metazoa > Chordata > Actinopteri > Characiformes > Serrasalmidae > Pygocentrus > Pygocentrus nattereri. The sequence goes on from NC_051213.1 coordinate 14,434,129, forward strand.
AGGGCAGACAGACACAGACAGTCACTCACACACCCACAGCTAGGGGCAATTTAGCACATCCAATCGACCTGACTGCATGTCTTTGGACTGTGGGAGGAAACCAGAGAACCCGGAGGAAACCCACACAGACACAGGGAGAACATGCAAACTCCACACAGAGAGGACCCCGGTCGCCCTGCCGGGGAATCAAACCCAGGCCTTCCTTGCTGTGACACGACAGCGCTACCCACCACGCCATCGTGCCGCCTATGGTGGGAAGTGAATTGGTTAATTGGTTAATTTGCTCTCTTTCCTCAATTGAAACTGGGTCATCAGCCAGTGGGTCATGAGGACGTCTGGATAGCCCGTCTGGATAGCCCATCTGCATCTTGGTTGTTCCTTCCAGTACGATACTTGATGGTAAAATCAAAAGTGGAAAGAGCATCAAGTAGTGTTTGCAAGTGTTTCCTTATGGCTTCAAAATCACTCGGATGGATCGGTCTAGATCTTTGCTTGAAGGGTGTTTCGTCTTTGAGGTTTATATGATGCTTCACTTTTGATGCATGCCCAAAATCCAAATCATGCTGGGCAAAAACATCACATAAGCATTTAAACTTCTTGTTATCCTGTCCTTCCATTCTTCTGAAAGAGGGGACTCACCAAAGTCAAAGGATAAATCTGACTTGGTAGCTTCGGTGGCTGATGTTGAAGTAACTGTACAGCACTTCACAGTGTGAGCATCTTGCTTTGAAGAGGGTAAGTGGTCATATACTTCAATAGGGGTGTGAAGCTCACACATCTTGACGGGAATGTGATGTCATGTTCAGGTTCATTTCTTATCCACACAGGCAATTTGTAGGGACACTGCTTGGGTAAAGTGACAAGACAACACTCTACAAAGATACCACCTGGCAGAACAGAAGTTGTTGGTTGTTCAACAATTGCACATTCACCAGCAGCATTAGTCTTGACGAACCCCTCAATAAGAACCCATCCTTGAGCAGGTATCACTTGACGTACCTTGGCTGCAAGAGTCAACAAGCCCACCTACCCAGTGGAGCTAACCTTATTCCTAAGCCTTGAGACCCAGTGTCAAGGAGGCAGTTACTGTCCACTCCTGACACAATGACATTGGCTACACACTTCTGTCCTACAAGCCCTTTAGGTAGTTGGGTTTGGTGTTCTACCTTGTGAGAATGGATGGATGTTTTATTGTTTGGGACGTGCATAATTAATTTCAGTTCCTGGTAGTCCCCCCACAGGAACTGAATTCAATTTAAAATTGCTCCCATTTTCTTCATACCATGACTGTTTTTGCTTGAATTCTTTGCGCTTCACCTCAACCAGTTCAGGGTTTAGTTCATTAGCGCATGCGGGTGCAATGCGGCCATCCTCGCCACACTTAAAACAGTACCATGGCCAAGGTTTCTTTGTGAATAAAGGATTTTTTTCACTGGAGACCTTGGTTTTAGGCTTCAAGTTCTTCCTTTGCTTGGAATAAAATTGAGTTGAACAGCTTTTCAGAAATGCTTTCACGGAAGCCATCTGGGCTTGCAACTTGTGTTCTCCATGTGACGATACACGTTCTGAAGTGGCTGCTATATCCATCTCACCAGTGGCATGTTCCTCTGCAATAAGGGAGTTTGTCTGTGTCACCCAAGTGCTGATTCATGCGGCTAGACTTAGCTTCTTGACGATCCTCCTCAGTACGTAGCAGGAGTAGCAACTCTGGAAATGAGGGTGGTTGGTCTTTCCTTTGTTCAAGCTGTAGACTGGTTATTAAACTATTATTCCAGAAACCCCTACAGAATTGTTTAAGAAGTTGGCGTTCTGAACCACTAGCAGCAATACCACCTCTTTTAATGATGTTGCCAAGGGTTATCTGCAAACGCTGTAAATATTCAGAAGGCTTTTCACCAGAGTTTTGATTGGTGTTTAAAAACCTGGCAAATAGCTCATCACCATCATCAACAATACCATATGCTGAGTCAAGTAAGCTAAGATAGTCATGAGCAGCAGCGTTAGGCCCAACTTGCTTCACAATGTTGGCAGCGGGAGGAAGAAGGCTTTAAACTATTTTTTGACAGTATGTTTATCAGACACATTAGAATCGGTGAAGTAGAATTCAATGTTGTTTCGCCACGTGTCATAATCAGACTCAGAGTAAGGGCAAGGAGTCTTCCCTGAGAAAGGCCTAAGTTTGACATGACCATGAAGTGATGAAGATATGTCACTGCTCTTAATGACATGCTCAATTACTACTCTTTGGATCTCAGGAGTGGTAAGCTGATCAGAGGGTATGCAGAGGGTTCGGTTTTGATGTAAGGATGATGCATCAGTACCTAATGCCATTGGAAGTGAATCATGAGAGTTGGTCGCATCAGTACCATTCCTTAGAAGAGTTTGAGTTTCAGTAGTCAATGGCTCAGCATGGGCCGCATTGCTAATAGACTGTGGTTCCGAGCTAACTTCTGATTCACCTGATTTGGGTGTAGGTTGACTTCTAGAAGACTCCTGAATTCTAGCCAGCTCATCTAGCAAAAGTTTCTCAAAGTCTGCTCCACTTAGTTTTGCAATACCCTTCAGTTCAGTTGAGTAACTATTATTTATACTTGAACCTTTTTCAGCAGTATACAACTCAGACAGGAGTTGAATATGGTGGGTAACATTTGGGTTACGACTGGGTCTTTGGCAGGGCAAGTTATCTCGAAGAAGCTGAATAGGTTCCCCTGTGGCAAATTCCACTATAGCTGTATCTTTAAACTGAGCTTCCTCACTATTTACTTTAACAACTCCAAACTGCTCCAAGAATTCCAGAACCTCTTTGTCTGCTTCATCACCTGTTAATCTTCCTACCAAGACTGAGTTGGGTACTTTACTGTTTTCGGACTGAATAACTTCCATTTGGTCTTTATATAGTGGCAGTATTCACAGAGAAACTGCAACAATGTGTTAAACCGTTCAACTTCCATGTAAAAAGAGCCCAAAAAAAAACACTTTTTTGTATGCAGCACCTGTGCTTACTAAACTAGTAACAAGTGACACTAACATCTAGCTAGGTTCGGCTAGCGGTACGCCTTAAAGTCACAGAAGACCTTGACGGGAAGTTGAAGGCTTAACACATTTATTGCTTCACAAGCAATGCAATAAAACATTCAGCGCTGATTTATTAAATAAAGAAAATAAAGAAATAAAATAGAGCTCTGTGAAAAAATAGAAAAACGGAAAATGGATTTGGATTTTTATGTGGAAAAACACTGTCCCTTAACAGGCGGAGTTCTGGATCCAAAATAATGTTCAGGTTGTGTCCTGGTGCAAAGAAATTTCCTTTGAAGCTGTTTCTTCTGACTATGTCCAAAACCTACCTACCTGGGTAGAATAACTGGTGCGCTCAAGATCTTATCTGCTGTTGGTTAATCAGTTGGAGAAAGCTTTCTGCATGCAGTCGAACGGTAGGCCACACTGCTTCAACAACCATCGGCAGTCTCACTGGGATCGAGGTTTCAGAGGTTTCCAACACATTCTTTAGCTCCAGAAAAAAACAACCGGATCTCTCAACACTTAATACAGGACGGAACTGCTTCTCTTCACGGTCACAGCTGAAATACAGGAGTCTTCAGCTGAAGCAGCACGTTGTTCACAGGGCTCGGTTAACGAGACAAAAGGGGAAAAAAACACTAGAAGCTACTTCTTCTACTACTACTGTCGCGCAGACAATGTGTGGCACCCTCTTTTGGATGTTACATGCTATTGCACTTCTAATGATATGGGATTTTAGTAACACCATATTTCATGTGGGTTACATGTTGATCCTTCCACTTTGAGAAGACAACTCAACAATATGAGTCTGAAAGGATATGTAGCTGTCAAGAAGCTGTTACTGAGAAAAAAAGGTTCCTAGGCCACCAAAACTGATTGTAGACTGTAAAATGGTTATTTGGACTGATGAGTCCAAATTTGTAACTGTGATTTCTTAGATGGTGAAAACAGAAAATGAAACCAAATTCTAAGACTGAACTTTTTTGTGAAAAAATATACCTGCAGATTTATTTGAAAAAATGACAGCAAGTCATCTGAAAAGAATGGAAGCTGTAATTAAGGCATAGGATCGACATCCTAATAAACTGAAAAATAAAATATAACAATATTAATAATACAGTAATAATAAAATAGTCGATTTAGTTGTTGAGGCTTTTATAGCCAAAACATTGATAACTCTTACTTAATGGCCATTTTGACTTACAATTAAATAAATTGAAAGGTAGTCTCTGAGGACTACACAGTACTATGGGGAGTAGTATAATACAGAGAAAAAAGAGTCCTTGATCAGACCATTTTTTTTGTCAATGGATAACTCTTTACCTTACTCTTTGTGGTAACTGCAAATAAGTTCTTCAGATGTATGAAGCCTTATGCACATGAATGTAAAGAATGCTTTTTTTATTTGGTTGTGACACTGAAATTCAATATGTAGGGAATTTGCTGGGAAAAATAATGTGATTACTACTAAATAAAGTGTGTTCTGTGCATTACAGTAGTTACAGAATGTACATGTAGTGATGACTCTTATCCTTGCCAACATGCACACTTCTTTGCGGATAAAGTGACGTCCATTGGGATTGAGTTGTATGCAGGTTTGTGGATGTGAATGATTAATCGATTCCAGCTGAGTGTTAGCCTGCTTCCTTAATCTGTCTGTCAGAGTGCTGAAAGGTGCCCTTGGTTTAGGCCTACAGGTGTTTGGCAAGGCATAGTTAGAAATAAGCAGTGACAAGCCATCCAGCATACAGTGATCCATTTGGATGGCAGATGGGATAGAGGTGTATCACCTGGCAGGGTGTTTATTTGTGTTCAGATGACAATAAGAGGCCAGTTTGCATCACAGAGGGGCACAATAGAGGGCTGTCACTAAGGTACAGAGGCTGAATGAGTGTCAACTCATCTCTGTTGGCATTAGCATTGTGACGTCAGGGTGACAAACAAGCATTAGACAACTGTGTAGGTGTTCCAATCACTTCCATGGCCACAGGTGTATAAAACCAAACACCTAGGCCTGCAGACTGCTTCTACAAACATTTGTGAAAGAATGGGTCGCTCTCAGGAGCTCAGTGAATTCCAGCATGGTACTGGATAGGATGCCACCTGTACAACAAGCCCAGTCGTGAAATTTCCTCGCTACTAAATATTCCACAGTCAACTGTCAATGGTATTATAACAAAGTGGAAGTGATTGGGAACGACAGAGTGGGGTCAGTGGATGCTGAGGCTCACAGTGCGCAGAGGTCACCAACTTTTTGCAGAGTCAATCACTACAGACCTCCAAACTTCATGTGGCCTTAGATTAGCTGAAGAACAGCATAGGGAGTGCAATGCAAAGCGTTGAATGCAGTGGTGTAAAGCGCTGCCACTGGACTCTAGAGCAGTGGAGACATGTTCTCTGGAGTGATGAATCACGTTTCTCTGCCTGGCAATCAAATGGACAAGTCTGGGTTTGGCAGTTGTCAGGAGAACAGTACTTGTCTGACTGCATTGGGCCAAGTGTAAAGTTTTGTGGAGGGGGGATTATGGTGTGGGGTTGTGTTTCAGGAGTTCGGCTCGGCCCTTTAGTTCCAGTGAAATGAACTCTTAATGCTTCAGCAGACCAAAAGATTTTGGACAATTTCATGCTCCCAACTTTGTGGGAACTGTTTGGGGATGGCCCCTTCCTGTTCCAACGTGACTGCGCACCAGTGTACAAAGCAAGGTCCATAAAGACATGGATAAGTGAGTTTGGTGTGTAAGAACTTGACTGGCCTGCACAGATTCCTGACCTCAACCCAATAGAACACCTTCGGAATGAATTAGAGTGGAGACTGCGAGCCAGGCCTTCTCGTTCAACATCAGTGTCTGAGCTCATAAATTCGCTTCCAGAAGAATGGTCAAAATTTCCCATAAACACATTCCTAAACCTTGCGGAAAGCCTTCCCAGAAGAGTTGAAGCTATTATAGCTGCAAAGGGTGGGCCGACATCATATTAAACCCTATGGATTAAGAATGGGATGTCACTCAAGTTCATATGCATGTAAAGGCAAATGACTGAATACTTTATTTTTTTACACTTTAAAAATGATAATGCATCACAGCAATCCAAATATTCATCAGACCCCCAAAACCCCTTCTCACATCATCACTCAAGACTACTGTGGAGTTAATGCAATTAAAAGCAGAGTGAGAGGCAAGTTAGAATCCAGAGAAATAGGCAGTCTTTCTGAACCATGTTGACATATGATTTCTTCTGTCTATAGTACAGCCTTAACTTGCATTTGTTGATATGGCAGCGAAGAGTGTTTGATGAAGTCATGCAATATAGAGAGTATATTGTATCCAAGTATAATTGCAATTGACTACGCACGTTTTGTCTGTCTTTTACTGTCTTTTGTCTTTGCACTGTTTACTATGCATCTTTTATTACTGCACTGGAAAAGTAGCCTGATAGTGTTTCGTTATACTGTAATACCCTGTATTGTATGATGACAATAAAGTTGAATTGAATTGAATTGGATTGCAGAAGTTGTTTGCATCAGATTTGTTCTTGCCTCATCCTAGCTTTTCTGTAATGTCCTGGAAGCATCAATTCCGGAATAAGCATATATTTACAAAAAATAAAATAAAATAAAATCAATAAAATTATTAAGGTAAATCATTAAATATCTTCATTAAATATCTTGTCTTTGTATGTTTTAGTTCAAAGACATGTCAAAGTAGATTGATAAATCACTGTTTTCTGTTTTTATTTGCGTTTGTCTGTTGTCCCAGCTTTTATTTGTTTATAATCCCTTACGAATGCATTATAATGGCACACATATATATATATATATATTAAAGCTTGACATGCTTGGACAACATGAAAAGCCCAATCAAGATTATATATAACATTTCATTCATTCATAATATCAGTGCTGCCTCTGTTTTTCCACATGGTTTACTATATATCAGTTCAGTTATTTGTTTATGTACTTTTTTTCAATTATGATTTGGATTTAATTGTTCAACTGATGCATCTTGACTCAAAATAAAACTTATAATTTCTCTGACGTGTCTAAATGTGTCAAACAAAATCAGTGTTTGTCAGAATATTGTTTAAAGACAATAGGATTTTAGAGAAGCCTAAAAAAACAAGTAGAGGCACTCACTCATGTCTTAAAAGAAGTTTAGAATCCTTGAAGAAAAAAAATGCAAAAAACACAATATAAAAGTGCCTTATTTTCTAAAAAGAGGTCTGACTCCAATTTAAAACACATCACCTTGGCTGTGCTGTTCAGTTCAGTGTACTTGAAGCGTAACGTCTGAGCTGATTTAAATGCATGCCCTTTGGATTTAATAATGTACCATTCCTATAGCTTAATGGAACTATTTATATGCTCTCCTGCACTCTGCAATGATGTCCTGTGCTCTACAATGAGGTTTTGACATGCTGTTGATGAACAATGCTTCAAGTTTAGTAGGACTGTTAATTTGTAATCTATTGGCAACGTGAGCATGACACACATTTTAATTTTGAAGCACGCTGTACATTTTCAACATGTATGATTCATCCAACCAACCATATAGGACCAATCTGAAGTAAACCTTGTTTGACAAGTTTGCTTGCGTGGTTTAATTCAGTTTAATTCAAGGTGATGTGATTTGTTTAGACTGAGAAAAAAAAACAAAAAAAAAACACATCAGTGTCCAGAAAACACTTTGCCTTTGACATTTTCAAGACACATCCTGTATACTTCATAGACATTCAACTGTCGTAGGCATCCACTGAGAATCCACATGTTGCTTACAGTCATGCTATTACAGAATGAATTATTTGTTGACATATTTATAAATTCACTCCAATGAGACCATTGTTCATTGTACAAAGAGAATATCAGGAAGATTTATGATGTGGTCGTCATGATGTACGTAGGGGAAGACACTGTCTTCATGCATTGATCTTCATCATCTGTTTATACCATCATACTTCCACTCACATTTTGGCTTTGATGTTCAAAAACTTTTGTCAGCCTTCTCTTTCACTTCATTATCATTTATGCATACAAATCTATGATCTCACTAACACAGAGCGCTGCAGCTGTTCAACAGGGGGCTGAGAGAGAAGGAGAGCACAATGACAAGGTAAGAACAGCCCTTTATCTGTTTCAACAAATCAAATGCCAAATGTCTCTCCTGTCCAAAACCAAACCCTAGCTAGGCATATGTAGGTGTTATGCACACTCAAAAGTTCATCATTAGATGTAGAAGCTTTTTTTGGCAACAGTTAATTTGAAGGCTGCCTACATTTACGACCAGGATTTATGAACAGCTTATGCCAGTAATCAAGATACCATCCATAAGATGAAGTAAATGACATTGTACTGACGTAATGGTAATGGTAAAATTACTGAGAGCATCTAAACTACACTTCTAGACTTCTTCCTTATGAGTTCCATTGCTTGTGAATGATGCATCATAATGGTGTTATGAATCAAACAACTGTCCCTCACTTTGGTTTAGGGTCCCTTATGTCAGTCTCTTTACTACATAGAATGTCAAGTTGTAGTTACTAGCATATGCTGGACATAAATACTCAAATATTTATTTATAAATATGTTATTTAGTGCTTATGCACGTGTTATGTAGTCCTTATGTAGGTAGCCTTCAAATAAAGGTTTGCCCTTTTTTCTTGGTTTAGCAAAGTAAACAAATCTGCTAGACCTACTAAAATAGCTAGCTATCATTAACAAACTAGGCCACGGCATTAGTTTGTACACTTTAATCCAGCTTACCTCCCTTTCAATCCAGTTTACCTCACTTTCAAACATCCTTGACAGTGTTGAACATTAGAGAAATGACAACTGATAGAACTATACATAAATGTTTATAAATGTGAATTCCAGTCTGTCATAAGGGCTGATTTAGCTAACTTATATCAACATTGGCATATGTAACCTTCATAGTGAATGACATCTGTTGGAATAAGCAATTATAAACATTTATGGAGGGTTAAGTCAGTTGTCATGACAATCTTAAGTAGGTGTTGTAGCCTGTTGAACAGTACCCTACAGTACAGTGTTATGAGATCTTCTCTGTTTAAACCATGGTTGAATAAAACAATATGATTTTTGGTCAAATATAACAAGTAAAAGCATTAAGTGTGACACCACCCCCCACCACCCCCACCACCCCTAAATCCAAGATTATGGTGTGAGGAACCTTTTATATTGTTTACAGAAACCTTGAAGTGGTTAACAACCTTTACTTTAGTTCCTTACAGTTCCTTTAAAAGGTTCTTTAGCTGCAAGCATAGAGCTGGTGTGTTTATCATATACTATCAGCTTCAGCATTCTGTTCATTTCATTTGCTCAATTACGGGATGGAAAAAGTGGGTCGTATATTATTTTGAAAGGAAAACATTAGCAAATGATATTAATTCTGGTGAGGGGGTCTGATAATAACATTAATCTTTTGGTCTATTTCGAGAGGTCATCGGCTGTCCACTTCACTAATTCAGTTAATGAGCCTCAGACATACCATGAACTGAGTTATAAGCCTGCGTTACAGACCATAACACAGCAGTAAAATCATGCTACACTCTTTCTCTCCCTGCCCGAACAATGCAAACACATCTAAGAAATACTGAACCACACAGTGCACACTTATAATGCGTTGATTTTATGAAAAAAAATCTGTACATAAGTGATGGCTGCAGTATAAAAATTAATTCATTTCTTTTTCCTGTTAATTCCTTGGACTCAAACTATACACTATAAAGCCCACAGCCCACGCAGGACCTTACAATATGCTAATATGAATCAACACTAATGAATTTCCATGGTGTTCTGGGGAGCCTTTTGTTGTAGGAAGGGAGTGTAGCAAAAACAGCCAGCTGATGCAAAGAAAATGCTACTGAACAGCTGCTGCAAGCTCAATGCTGAGTGCTCCCCAGCCCTGCAGAGGCTGGAGTCACTGCACAGGGAGGGGACTGGAAACGCAAAAATATCCTGCAGGTGTTATGCCACTTTCTTGTAGCTCATGAAATTTGCCAAACTTTTTGCCCACAAGTGGTCGGCACCTGTAGGGCGAACGATAGATTTGTTTTTCAATATTGGTGTTATCGCAGTAATAATCATATACAAAGGCGCAGTAATGCTCAGATAAAAAGTTTGCAGTAGCAGTTTAGGGAAAACTCGCTTGCATCCACGAGCTGATTAAATCAGAGGTTTATGTTGTTTTATGTTTATTGGAACATAAATAAAACCTGCCCACTCTGCATGTTTTTTCTCTTTGTAATTCACTAGAGGAACTTCGGGAAATAATTGTGTTCATATTTCAAAGGGAGTGCTTTCTCCAGATACAGAACGGAGACTTTCAGGTGAGCAATCCTCTGTGGACCTCCACTTCCATTGGAGAGATTGCAACGAAAGGCAGCAGAGCTTCCTGGACTGCCTCGGCAGAAAACAAGTGCCAAAGAGCATATGGTTTAGCAGATGCAGGTCCCAAGGTGACATTGCTGGAATGACAATTCCAGTGCCTGAGCTGATCCCAATATGTCTAATGATATAGGGAAGTTGCGTTTTCAGCATTTGGGTTACTACAGTGAACTGTAACCTTAATTACTGCCCTTCCTTTAACTCTAATCCTAACCTTAGTGGTCTTCCAAACTTGAAGACTTGATAACCCCTTAAACTCTAAATAGTCTACACTTCAGTTCACTCTCATAACAACATAACTTACATGCTAGTTTCACAGTAGTCACTGAATCATTATTAGTAGTAGTACTGTGCAGTATAATATAGAATTCTATTGAAAAAATAAACTAAGGGTCACTAATAAAGCTCTTTTATAACTCTAATCTATATGTAATCTAACTGTGCCTCCAACCTTAACCCATTTGTCCACTTCAGTCCTGAGACTGGACACTTTAAAAACAAATGTTTTGTTATAAAACATGTTCTCTGCTGTGTACTAAATAACAATACATGATTTTTTTTTAATTGTCAAACATACAACACAATAAGACACAAGACACTGATTCTCTTCTGTTTTTACTGTACTTATAGTTGCATTCAAATGTTTCTGAACTACATTCATGCTCTGATGTTGTTTTACATGTGTTATAATGTCCTTAGGTAGGTAGCCTTTAAATGAAGTATTATCCTTGTTTTGCTTTAGACAACGATGATATGCCTTTCTTGGCAGCTTACATATCCAACAAACATCAATTGTCATCAGAGTTTGACTTTTAGCAGAGGTCTTCCATGGTCCCCTAATGGAAAGCATGGCTGTGAGATGACCTATATATTTTAAAATATTTGGTGTGGTTACTATTTCACAAGTAATACTAGGCAGGAGTCTTTTTAACTTATACTGTATTCATATAAATTATTTTTACACTTGTAAGCTGAGGAGAAGATATAGCCAGTAGGTCTAATGACCTACTTTTTCTCAGTTCATACAAGTATAAGATTGAGATAGTCCAAATATTAGTCCCAATACCATATATTCTTTTTACCCCTACCCTAACTAACTCCTTGGCGTTACAAGGGGTAGTGGTTGAAATCTTGACCTATGAAATGGGACAACAAAACTTGCATCATTAACAGGCTATTAGCGGTCCTCTACAGGCGACCCAATCCGTCTTCACTGATAGCTGAGTTACATTTAAGGCATCATATGTTTTCAGGGTAGGGGGGGTATAAGACAATAATTTATTATCTGGCATCAGAACCGCTGGACTATTTAAGGTGGAATGGGACAAGCAATTTTTATGCTTGTTATGAAGAAAACAACCATAATTCATTGAAGCAACATTAAACTAAGATAATACAATGGTTATCGTAATTTTTATCGGAGAAAATACTTACATTTGTGGGTTTCTTTGGTTGCTCGTACAGCCATCTTGCCGGTTTTTCTTTTTTCTCATAACACTCCGTTTGGATTGTGCTTCTGAAAAACATCTGTCTGGAGGGCCATGTAGCCCTAACACTTCACCCTACCCCTCTATCTCAACTAAAATTGGGACACCATAACTCTTGACGTGAACCAGCAAAACAGTCGGCTAAAGGCTAATTAGTAGGGGCAAGGGGTAAAATGGGCTTGGGCCTTAGTGTCAGAAAGAGGTTTGGTGGGGTCCAGTAAAAAAAGTAAAGCCAATATTTGGTTCAATTCCAGGACAAACAAGTAAAATACTGGTCATATGTTGGTTGTTGCGCATATACACGTGTTATCACATGAACATATTAAGTTCAATTGCATCTCACTTATCAGGGATCTTTTTGCTATTATGGGAGGTTTGTGATCCCCCCACCAACTCCTCTCAATACAAACCCTGGATGTCAAAACGCCTTTCAGAGGTGAAATTGAATAAAGCACCCGTCATGACAAGTGATGCTTGTTGGAATAAGCCTTTGAAAATGTTTATGTAGGTTCATGTCAGTTGTCATGACTATGTTGTGTAAGTGCAATGTACCTTTCAAACACTGCATTACAGTAAAATATTGTAAACCATGAATTTAGAGCCAAGCATTGTACCTGAGCAAAGGTTATGTTGTACAAAATGAATCTGACATTCTGTCTGGACATCTATATGAAAATTGTTGTAGTCAGTTAAGCAGGTGCTGTGCCACTGGGTTCCATCAGTGCAGAGGGCTTCAAACTGAGAAGCGAATCCTGCCCTGTGTTGGTAAACATCTGCCTTAATGTTTAAATTATGATCTCATTTTAAAAATGCTGGAGTGTTTTTATTGGAGTATTCCACTGACTTAGAGCAACAATCTTCAAGACAAATCCAACCAAGAAATAAAAATCACTTTGGTGCTTTCTTATATTTCTCTCTTATATAAACCATGAGTTGAGTACAACATTGCGCTTATCAACACAAAGCACAGACAACAAAACTGTATTATTGGCTAGAACTAGTGTATATTACCCCTAACAATACTGTTATCACAGTTTGTGGTGAGTGGAACAGCTGTTATGGACTTCGCTGGAAAAGTCAACTATATTTTTCTGTCTCTGTGCTGTATGATAGTCTGTATTACATTATGGTTCTGATACTCCATTTAAGTGGCTTGAAAGCATTTCAAGTAATTGAAAATATCAAATGTAGTTTTCAGTCCAGAGTAATTTATGATGTGTCAAAGTATTGGACTACTTGCTTACAGCTTTTCCAACATAATCACTCTGTATGAAAGCCTCCATATAAAACAATTTTGATCTTCTTAATGGAAAACAAGCACTGAATATAATATTTAACTTCTCCTAACACATTTCTGGCTATTCATTTGCTTGGTGTTTCACTTTGTACTATACCCAACACAAATTATTTACAAATTCAGTAAACCTAAATAAAAAGATAAAAGGTGTGGCTTATTTGTTTTTTCATCCCTCGTACTGCAGACACACAAACACATATTTACACGCACAAACATATTAGAGTATATACTGTCATTCAAAAGTTTGGAAAACATGTTTTTAGAAAAAGAAAAACCAAACAATGTTATGCAAAAGACAAAGACTACCACTTTGTTTATTCAAAAAGGCCATTGTGTACAATTTTTTAATTGTTCACTGTCAGAAAAAAAGTAAGAAACATGGATGAAAAATGACAAAAAAAGCCTTCAACACAAAGTATAACATCTATCTGTATTTATTTTGTCCACCTTTTTGTGGACCCTTTAACTCTTCCATCTGTCCTATGAGTTACAGCTTTGTCCTCCCAACTAAAGCTGTTCCCAAAGGTCTCTGATTGTCATTATGTTCCCCTTCAAAGTGGCACTAACATTCACACAGTCAACTACCACCCAAACACACTTTAGCTGCCTTGCAAAGTTCTTTCTCATGTCTAAAATGACTAGAAGAGATATTGCGGAGGATATTATATGTAAGATAATCACTTGGGAAAAATTGGCAAAAAAATGCAACCAACTTGTACGGATTTATGTTGTGGCTCCAAATTCTGACACTATCACCTGCATGCCTGAGCAGATAATGGGATTCATCAGGCTACGCCACTGCAGCCTCAGCTTTGTTTTCTTGACTGACAGAAGATGAACCTGGCATAGTCTTCTGCTCTTGTAGCCCATCCACCTCAATGTGTTGTGTGTTCTGAAATGCTTTTCTGCTCACTACAATAGAACAGAGTGGTTACCTGAGTTACTGTAGCCTTTTATTCAGCTGAAACCTGTGTCCATTCTCTGTTGACCTCTCTCATCAACAAGGCATTGCCATCCTAATAACTGCCACTTACTGAATGTTTTTTTTTCTTTATTGCACCGTTGATATGAACATTACCTGAAGCTGCTAGCCTGTATCTGTCTGATTTAATGCACTGGACTGCTGCTGATTAAACTGCATGAATCAGGGAGTGTATACAGTTCTTCTAAATTTGATAGCTACAACATGTTCCTAAAGATGTACATCACCTTTCCTTTTAACAATGCTCAGTAATCATTTGAGAACTTAGGACACCAATTATTGTAGCTGTGGCTTTTTTCCCCCATTCCTTCTTGATATAACACTTCAGTCCATGGTCTCTGTTCTTGTATATTGCACTTCATAATGTGCCCCTTTTGTCAAAGGCACACAGGTGTGGACTGCAGACAGGTCTGTCTAATCTTTGTACTCTCTTACTTCCAAGCCATGCTGTTATAACATGTGCAGAATATAACTTGCTCTTGTCTTGCTGAAACAAGCAAGAACATCCATGATAAAGATGTAGTCTATATGAGAGCATATGTTATTCCAAAATGCCCTGTCAGCATTAATGGTACTTCAAAGATGTGCAAGTTAAGCATACCATTGGCATTAACTCACCCCTATATTATGATGGATCCTGGCTTTTGAATTTCGCACAAGTGACAATTGTGATGGATCTTTTACTCTTTCACCCGGAGAACGCAATGCCTATTATTTCCAAAGACAGTGGGCTCTTCAGATCAGATCACAGCACATGTTTCTATTTTGCATCAGTTCATCTCAAATGAGCTTTAGCCCAGAGATGTCAGCAGCCTTTCTGAACATTATTCAAATATAGCTTCCACTTTGCATAGCAGTGTCTTAATTTGCTACAAGAGGCTGCATTTACTGACCAGGGTTTTTTGAAGTATTGTCAAGCCCATGTGGTTATATTCATTACAGAACATGTATGTTTTAATGCAGTGCCATCTGAGGGATGGCAGGTCACAGATATTCAATATTGGTTTTCTCCGGGTTCTCTGATTTGATGATTTTATGTACTGTAGAGAGTGAAAATTCAAAATTCCTGGCAAATGCTCATTAAGGAATGCTATTCTTAATCTGGTGATGCATTTTTTGGCAAAGTAGTAAGCCTCAACCCATCCTCTAGGCCCTACCTGGATGGTTCTGAAATATGATGGTTCATATCTAAGCATTATTGCAGCACCTGGTTTTTGGGCACACTTCACAATGTCTGTCCCAACTTTTTTTTTAACATGTTGCAGGCATCAGTTTCAGAATAAATGTATATTTACCAAAAAGTATATTTGTCTTCATAATGTGAATGTGAATTTGCCCAGCTTTCTTGGAATTGGGTTTGTAGACAGTTTCAAAGCTTAAAAACAAAAATCAAGATGTTTCAGAGGTGTTATGAACAGAGTTGTAGATGATTCCAAAAACTCTCAGAAAGCTGTATGTTCTTAAAGGAAACAGGTGATGTCACTGAACTGGTACCCTCAATTAGTTATGAAACATAACTGTACCTTGATTCACTGGAATTACATTTATAAAGTTGTATTGACTCCACACACCTTGCCTTGACTCAAGGCTATTTGAAGACCATTATTGTGCCTTTGAAGGTATTTACTTTGTTTGTACCTTGATGAATAAAAACGCACTTGTATAGTGTTTAACAGCAAGAACGAACTTACGATAAAATTCACATGCAGAATCCTAGTAGTTTGAGAATCAAAACTTCAGGCAAAAGAACGGAAAAATACTGTAAGCAGAGAATCACAATATGATTTATCATTTGATTAGTTCTTGTTGATTCCACAATAATCAAAATACAGAAAAAAATATTTTAAAAATACCTTTTGTTGTGTAGCTTATACCATTTAAACTTACATTAGAAGTCACTATGGTATATAAAATAACAAAACTTATGATGAGGTATTCCATATGTTTGAATGGTAGAGTAAGTAACATTAAAAACTATGTAAAATGAATGTTTGACCTTATTAAGAACTTGACACAAGCGTGTTTAGACTTTTGATCATACAATACAAATCAACAAATTCAAAGTGCACATTCAGTAGCACACAAGGGATAATTACAAGAGCCAGACACAGCAGTTTATCATTCAAAATAGAGGCCATGTTTTTATCTTTCACAAAGCTCTCTGTGATGATCTGTTTGTCCGTAATTGGATTTCTGCTGTGCTGAACCATGCACACACCTACAACAGCTTCCCTCCTACCAAATCGAGTGAGAAGGATTAGACTAAATCCAAAATGGAATGTTTTGTAAATCTATTATTTTATCTCCAAATCTGTTCTGAATGACTTATTCAAACTCAAACGCACACAAGCAAAAAAATGCTTTACTACCACCAATGTATTTATTTATGGGAGAAAAAATAATGCAAGTTAACGTCCAGAATATCATAGGCAAGAGATAAACTTTGGATTTAGATAGGATTATCTCCATCTTAGAGTATGCCATTATGTGCTTCTCAAGCTCCTCATTCTTTTCCTGAGGCGGTTATGGATTTAAATATGGAAGTCACATCTCCTGTTTGAATGGCATGCCGTCCTCTATCTGAGCTTGGCTGTGGTGTAAAATTCTGTCAAATCTTTTATCACTGCATTTTATAGGCTGGTCTCTGCTGTGTTAACCTTTTTAAAGTAAAGTGAGATGATAGCATGTTATGGTTGTAATGGCAGCAAAACTTGCCTGAGTGAATTTACCGTAAATAGAAGGCCACATATGAAAATGCCCTGTTAGTGACCTCAAGAACAACTTAGGGTTAAACTCCTTAATATCACTGAATGTGAAAATGAGAGGTGGCCTGTACATTTCCTCAATTCATCTTTTTGATTTACAACTACTTAGAAATGTGCTTTATACATCCAGTTTAGTCACATACACCACTGAAACCTCTGACACTGAACAGGCTGTCACATCACTCTGCTCTCTTTCTCACACGGATGCTATTTTGTCATGCACTTTTAACCAGATATTTTATTTTATCATCAGATTTATTTTATTCTCAGTCATTTGGCCTTTTAAAATTGCAAAACATATGCCACAGGGATCAAGGAGAAGGTTTTTCAAGATTTGCTTCACGCATAAACGATCACACTCAGACACACACACAGAGCGAACAAATGTGGTGAGATATAATATACAAAAGTCAAGGCCATTTAAATGTTAATATGATTTAAATTCCAGTCAAGAAAACCCTTAGTATTTAAGCTATTCATTTTATAGAGTTAGGAAAGAAGGAGAAAACATATTTAACAGAAATTCACACCAAAGCCTCAACCAGTCAATGTAACATCAATTTTTCAGTATTTAGTGTGTCCACCCTGTTGTATGTACTCACTACAATATGTTTGAATAGAAATACTCCACAGGCATTTCTGCTAAACATTGACACTGAGCACAGTACAGAAACATTTTTAATCTGAGAGTGGTCTGTGACTAGCAGCCATATACTGATATTAGTGCAGCATGTTACGGAGCATCAGTGACAAACTGTGAGAATTGAAACTAGGCCTTCAGTTCAGGCAAAGAATGAGTAAATCCCCTCTAAAATAATGCTAATTGATGCTAGTGCCGCTACACTGTGTGCACAATTATTAGGCAAGTGAGTATTTTGACCATATTATGATTTTTAGGCATATTTTCTAACTCCAAGCTGGATAAACTTGAATGCTTAATGGATTTAAGCATAGCAGGTAATGTGTAACTGTGTAATTAGGGAGGGTGTGGCCTAAGGAGGTCAACACCCTATATCAAGGTGTGCATAATTATTAGGCAGCTTTTTTCTTTAGGCAAAATGGGCCAAAACAAAGATTGAACTGACTCTGAAAAGTTAAAAATTACCAAAAGTCTCTCAGAGGGATGCAGCACTCTTGAAATTGCTAAGATATTGGGGCGTGATCACAGAACCATCAAACGTTTTTTTGCAAATAGTCAACAGGGTCGCAAGAAACGTGCTGAGAAAAATAGACGCTAATTAATTGCCAAGGATTTGAGAAGAATCAAGCGTGAAGCTACCAGGAACACATTATCTTCCAGTTCTGTCATATTCCAGAACTGCAACCTAGCTGGAGTATCAAGAAGTACAAGATGTTCAGCGCTCAGAGACATGGCCAAGGTAAGGAAGGCTGAAACCCGACCACCACTGAACAAGACACATAAGCTAAAGTGTCTAGACGGGTCCAAGAAGAATCTGAAGACAGATTTTTCAAAGGTTTTATGGACTGATTAAATGAGTGACTCTTAACGGACCAGATGGACGGGCCCATGGCTGGATCAGTAACAGGACAGAGCTCCACTTTGAGTCAGACGCCAGCAAGGTGGAGGTGGGGTACTGGTATGAGCTGGTATTATTAAAGATGAGCTGGTTGGACCTTTTCGGGTTGAAGATGGGCTCAAAATCAACTCCCAAGCCTACTGACAGTTTTTAGAAGACACTTTCTTTAAGCAGTGGTACAGGAAGAATCTGCATCTTTCAAAAAGACAATGATTTTTATGCAGGACATGCTCCATCACATGCATCCAAGTACTCCTCTGCATGGCTCGCCAGTAAAGGTGTTAAAGATGAAAAACTTATGACATGGTCCCCTTCCTCACCTGACCTGAACCCAACTGAGAACTTGTGGGCAATTCTTAAACGGGAGATTTACAGTGAAGGAAAACAGTACACCTCTCTGAACAGGGTCTGAGAGGCTGTGGTTGCTGCTGCACAAAAAGTTGATCATCAACAGATCAAGAAACTGACAGACTCCATGAATGGAAGGCTTATCACTGTTATTGAAAAGATGGGTGGCTGTATTGGTCACTGATGTTTTTATTTCTCAGAAATGTTCATTGGAAAGCTTTGAGTTGTTTGTTTATAATTCTCACTTGAACAGATGAAAATAAAGTGAGATTGGAAATGTGTATTTTTCATTTAGCTGCGTAATAATTCTACACCATCATAGTTGCCCAATAAATGTGCACATATAGATATTCTCCTAAGAAAGCCAAAACATCACTTTATTTTTCTTAAACATTCATGTTTGAGGTTTATTAACATTTTGGATTAACCGAGAGCACTGTAGTAAATAATCCTCAAAAATAAGACTTGCCTAATAATTGTGCACACCATGTATGGGATTTTTAATATTATGTTAGTGCTAAGCCATAAATAAAATCAGCTGTATTTATATTGCACATTCAAAACATGGCATGTGTCAGCCAGTCAAAAAAATTTACAATAGTGAAAACACATGAATTTCACCAAATAAAAAAAGGAAAGACTAAAAACAACCTCCATTAGTCACTACATGGATCTGCACAGTTAATGCAACAAGAAACAATGTGCAGATGAAACAAATCAAATAAGAAAACAGTTAAAGAAGACAAGAGCTACTGATGGTGGGGCAGAACAAACCAGGACAGAGCAGATGACAGTATGCATAGTTTTTGCCTAAGAAATGCATAAGAAAATAAACAAGTTTTTAAATTGGACTTTAAAATATCGATCATAGGTGAGGACTTTATGAAAAACCTTCGGGCAGCAACAGCAAAGGCCTCATCACCTTTAAACCTCTGTTAAGAGCACGGAACAGCTAAAAACAACTGTTCGAGAGGGCTTGAGAGGTAGAATGGACGCGGAGGAGGTCAGAGATGTAGCTCAAAGCTATGCCATGCAGAGTTTTAAAAACTAATAATAAAACTTTAAACTCCACTTTATATTTAACTGGTAACTGGTGCAAAGAGGCAAGAACAGGGGCCATGCTCTCTCTTTTCTTGATGGGTATGTTAATTAGCCAAAGTCAAGTTTTTTTCAAGTTAATATAATGTCACTTCAGTAAAATAATGACTTGAAATATTGACTTTTTTAAGGTTTTTCTATTAAAGTAGAAATACCAAAGTATCAAGTAAATAAAAAATGCAGTGACCCACATGCTGAGTGACATATAGAACTACAGTGGATTTTCTTTGTACATGCAACATCTATCAGCATAGGAGCTGAAGTTTGTTAGATGTTTTACTTCTCATTTTGATGAGCTCTTGTTCTAAAGTAAATGATGAATGGCATGGATCTCTATGTCTCGTTATACTGTGAACGGAAAGTGGCAGAGAGCATAAATTTGCCAACAAATATCTAAGAACATTCTTTGGGAATTGCATGCTCCCATTTATAGCTATTACATAGCTTTGTGAATTGGAATATTAGTGAGAGGATGTTTGAGTGTTGGTTATGCGGCTATTGAGATGAATCTGGAGTTAAGTCATGTATCGGTTAATAAAACATTGAGACATTGTATAGTAGTCAACTTAGCATTTATTTCATTCATAGATCATTTTATAAGTTGGGAAATGTAGCATTTTCAGGAACTTAGTAGCTCTTGAGACATGAGCAAAGATAGGTGATTGTACCATCCTGAGTGGGAGCCTGCTGGTTGGAGCAGGAGGTTCCATTTTGAAGCAGGGAGGTACTGTGGAGTTGTGCTGTTTGACATTGTTCTGTGTGATGTAATGTACTACAATTTTGGAAATCATTTGTTAGTGTTTACTTGAGCACATTATTTATTGGTTTATAGGCTTTTGGATTCATGTTTGTTTATTATGAATAATTTGGTCGAGCTCTAGGGGGGCAGAGCTTGGCTTTTTTTTGGGCACATAAAGCCCAAAGGGGAGAGTCTGGTTGTCTGGTTTTGGAAGCTGAAGAGGTACATCAGATGTCCTGCATGTCTTTGCGACATAGCCTGTTTTCTAGCTAGCTGACTGCAGCCTTATTCTTTTGTGTGTTGTACAATTTCTTGCATTTTTTTTTCATTGTGAATATGTGCATTCATAAAAAACTGGGAAAAAATGGAAATCTGCACAGGAAAGCTGCACAGGTCACTGCTAGTTTAAAGTCTGTCTGAGTGAACTCTGCTTCATTCCCCAACAGTCAACTTGTTAAACCACAGACGTCACAAAACCAAAAAGCAGTACAGGTGCTATCAATAATGTAATTTAATGAAATTAATCAGAAAAGGAATTAGTAAATAAATGCAAATGATTATAATGTAATGCAAGTGAGAAAATGGTAGATTAATATCCTCATAAATACACTTTCTTATAAGGATATTATCATTTGAAAATGATTAAAAGGGAAGTACAAATTAATCTAAATTAGTACATATAACTGGCCACCTTTGAAAAACTGCCATAGACTACATGAGTGATGTTACAGTTATAGTGATACATTCACTCATACAGCATTCATACAGCACATCAAAGTTTTGGGGGAAATGTGTCAGTTGTCCTTCTAAGTGTGTTAGTGTCCCTGTGAACCTTTAAATCAAAGTTATGTCCTGCCAAGTAGCGTAACTGTCTAAGAAGGTTGCATCCCATCACTGGCACATGAGCTTAAATCTTGCCAGTCTCTCTGCCATCCATGGTTGAGAGTCCAAGGGAGCACAACTGGCCCTGCTGCTCTCTGAATTGGCAGAGACTTTGCTTCCTCTCTCTTGTCCAATTCCTGCCCATGTACAAAACTGCACAGTTCTCCTCCAAGCACGATTGTAGTTGCCCTATGCCACTGCTTTAGCAGCAGTTCAAAAATATGTGATGGCTGGCTTCACGTCTCAGTGGAAATATGTCCTTATCTCCCAGACTGGTTGATGTTGTGCAATGGGGAGGATCCTGACAGCATGTGGGAATTGGTAATGACTAACACTGGGGAGAATAATTGGGGGAAAAAATCAGGAAAAAAAAGAGAAATACTAAATCAAAGATGTGGTAGTGCTTTAATCACTGCTTACTTTTCATCGCCATCATGCAAGTGTTCTGACGCTGTCTTCTGTTGTTTCCCTATATGACTGCCCTTGATTTTCTGCCTCCAAAGGCCTTCTCTACCCCACCAGCCACATGAAAGGGGTGCTGAACCCCTCCTGCTCAAGCTCCAGAGACCTCTGTATGCCAGAGCCAATCAGACAGACTGCAGCATGCAGGCATGGCGGCTTTGCGTGGTCGACAGCACTGACCTTATTCACTAGCATGATGACTGAGCCAACGCCTCGGCAGCAACCTTGCCAAGGAACCATCCCTCCACTGCTCTCTGACAGGTTGCGCACCCATGTAGAGCTCCTTCTCAAAAAGTGCTTTTCTGCTTGACCGGCTCTGATGCCTCAACAGGAAGAGGGCCAAAGTGAGAGAGACACACATTCGAAACAGCAGACAGGCTTAAATGGGGCAGTGCAGGACACTTGAGTCTGCAGAGTTTTTGTGACTTGTTGAGTTTCGTTTAGACTGGCAGCTGTTCATTAACAGTGTCAGAGAACAGGACAAGTAAAAAAGTACAGGAGCACGGGTTCTTTGGAGCGGTGCTGTAGATCAGTGGTCACCAAGTCTCCTCCTGGAGTTCTATATTCCTGCAGAGTTTAGCTTCAACCTGCATCTGACATGCTGCTTTTCCCTTACCTAACGCTAGTGCATCTGATCCAGCCAAACAAGGATTTCTGAAGAAGTTAATTAGATGGAGCTTATGTGGCAGATTGTGTTTCAAACTACAGTCCATAAGGAGGTAGTTCTTGAGGGACTACCTCTACAGCAGTAGTCACCACCAATGATTATTAAAAAATATTTAAATGAATGTCCTCTGTAAACTTTCCAACCAAAGACATAAAAAGGCGTTTCAAGTTGTGGTACTGAACTTTGAAGCAGCATATAAATGATATGAACAGTGACCTCGGGCAAACTGCGTTTTTTTTTTTTTGCGTTGATTTGCGTTTTTAACATTTTACTATTATTTTTTCTATTTCCTGTAAATAAAATGTGGGGAGAGACAACAATGTACACGCTCCAACACGTGATCTTAGATCTGCACATACTGGCCTACTGCAAATACCTTCTGCAGAATACAGAAAACATGGGGAGGCCTCTTTCAGTTGTTATGCTTCTAAACTGTGGAACTCAATTCCACCTTTTATTAGACAGTCAAGCTCTGTGCTCACTTTTACTCTATTACTGTAACTTTATCACCAGTCACTAAAGCACTTTGAGCTGCAATCGGCATAAAAAGTGTTGTATTTTTAAAAAAGTATTATTATTATTATTATTATTATTATTATCATATAACTCGCCCCCTTGACCCTGAGGGAGAAGAAAATGTGTGTGTGTGTGTGTGTGTGTGTACTCGCACATCAAACTACCGATGCTCCCCCTGATTTCTCAGCTCTCTCTCCTTCTGGGTGAACTTTATGCAGATGAGCTGAATGTCAACCAATCAGATTGTTGGTTTAAAAAAAAGAATGTATCTGAAACACAGAATATTGTGACATTAGTTTATTTTTTTTTTAAGTTTAAAAACAATTTTAGGCTGTTTTGAGGCTCCGAAATAGCCTACACTTTCCCTCTTTGCACCTCTATCTGCTTGTTTTCTTACTGAAATGCCCCCAGCGCATCCAACAGCTGGTGAGTGAAGCGATCTGGCTTGCTGTAATGAAAGTACAGCATTAACTTAAACATTGCATGGCTACTGGGTTTTGAAAACATATGAATAAACACAAAAATACAAACTCAACTGTAAAATAAGCACATATTTACATTCAAATTATATTACAATTGCTATTAATATAATGGTTATTTTTAGCAGTAGCCGGTAAACAACCCTGAAATCCGTTCCAATGTCCCAGTTAGTGATAAAATGGTTATGGCACCTTTATCTTTAAGCAGAAACATTCAAGAAACACAGAAACATTCTGAACACATACATCAATTTTTTATACTCATGTCATTCTTATATGTGCCTGTTGATTGTCTGACATGATTGAAAATATCATCTCAGGTGCAGAATAATGGATGTGGAACAGAGCACTAAGAGGCGAACCGCAGTCCAAGTCCGGACCCAGACGCTGTTCTATGTGAACCTGGACCTAAAACCATTACTATGAAGAATTCTTTAATTTTGATGGGGTGGTCCTATTTGAATTTGTGTAACTTTTCTAGCCTTTGTGGTAATTTTAGCAGCCCAGGAAACTCAACAACCAATTTCATGTGTTGTAAGTATGACATGTGATGCTACTCAGCCAATCAGGTCTGTGCAGTATGATGAGCACTGGGACTTGAGTGAGTGTCACATACTCAGGAGAAGGATGCAGGGAGAAGCTAATGTTGATGGAATTTGACTGAATTGTACTTTATTTCATTTGACATTCAGTCGTTGATTACATAAGATGTTGATATAACTACTAGGCTACTATACAGTATTTAGCATGGGGAGGGGGTGGGGCTCTTGCTACAAATATCTAAATTTCTAACCCACAGCTTAGTCGTTAATTAGAATAGTCATTCATGGGTGGTTTAACAATGTCAGCCAACAAATACAGCAAAATATATGAAATGTCCAAAATAACTCAGGTTAAATGACATACAAATATGTGTATACATATACATTGATGTTGGACGAGAAGGCCTGGATCACAGTCTCCACTCTAATTCATCCCAAAGGTGTTCTATCGAGTTGAAGTCAGGACTCTGCAGGCCAGTCAAGTTCTTCCACACCAAACTCGCTTATCAATGTCTTTATGGTCCTTGCTTTGTGCACTCGTCCGCTGTCATGGGGCCATCCCCAAACTGTTCATACAAAGTTGGGAGCACGAAATTGCTGAAGTATTGAGTTCCTTTCACTGGAACTAAGGGGCCTCAAAAACAACACTACACCATAATCCCCCCTCCACCAAACTTTACACTTGGCACAATGCAGTCAGACAAGTACCGTTCTCCTGGCAACCGCCAAACCCAGAGTCATCCATCGGATTGCCAGATAGAAAAACATGTTTCGTCACACCAGAGAACACATCTCCACTGCTCTAGAGTCCAGTGGTGGTATGCTTTACTAATCTGAACGTCACATGAAGTTTGGAGGTCTGTAGCAGTGCACACTTGCAGAAAGTTGGCGACTTCCATGCACTATGCACCTCAGCATTCGCTGACCTCACTCTGTCATTTTATGTGGCCTACCACTTTGTGGCTGAGTTGCTGTCGTTCCCAATCACTTACACTTTGTTATAATACCACTGACAGTTGACTGTGGAATATTTAGTAGTGAGGAAATTTCATGACTTGCTGCACAGGTGCCATCCTATCACAGTACCATGCTGGAATTCACTGAGCTCCTGAGAGCGACCCATTCTTTCATACATTATTTATACAACTGTGACAATGGAAGTGCTTGGAACACCTGAATTCAATGATTTGAATGGGTGAGTGAATACTTTTGTTAATATAGTGTAAATAAACATATGCAGTAGTAATAATCCAGACTGATCAAACCAAATGAGGTTTTGTCTAACAATGGCCACTTGATTGGTCAAAGGCCACAAGGCTGGTTAAGTAATCACCAGCCTCCTGAACTAGTACTTTTCTGTAATGTAATGTAATGTAATATAATATAATGCACTGAATTTCATGGACAACTGCTAAAGTCTTGCCTCCATAAAAAATTCTTTGTGAACGTGGTCATTTGTTTTTTTTTTCCTGACCCTGAAAAAATAAAGGGAACACTTAAACAACACAATATAACTCCAAGTAAACTTCTGTGAAATCAAACTGTCCACTTAGGAAGCAACACTGATTGACAATCAATTTCACAGCTGTTGTGCAAATGGAATAGACAACAGGTGGAAATTATTGGCAATTAGCAAGACACACTCAATAAAGGAGTGGTTCTACAGGTGGGGACCACAGACCACTTCTCAGTACCTATGATTTCTGGCTCGTGGTAGCATTGGACGGAATCTACAACCCACACAAGTGGCTCAGGTAGTGCAGCTCATCCAGGATGGCACATCAATGCGAGCTGTGGCAAGAAAGTCTGCTGTGTCTGTCAGCGTAGTGTCCAGAGGCTGGAGGCGCTACCAGGAGACAGGTCAGTACACCAGGAGACGTGGAGCAGGCCGTAGGAGGGCAACAACCCAGCAGCAGGACAACTACCTCCGCCTTTGTGCAAGGAGGAACAGGAGGAGCACTGCCAGAGTCCTGCAAAATCACCTCCAGCAGGCCACAAATGTGCATTTGTCTGCACAAACGGTTAGAAACCGAGTCCATGAGGATGGTATGACGGCCCGATGTCCAGAGATGGGGGTTGTGCTCACAGCCCAACACTGTGCAGGACGCTTGGCATTTGCCAGAGAACACCAGGATTGGCAAATTCACCACTGGCGCCCTGTGCTCTTCACAGATGAAAGCAGGTTCACACTGAGCACATGTGACAGACGTGACGGAGTCTGGAGACGCAGTGGAGAGTGATCTGCTGCCTGCAACATCCTTCAGCATGACCGGTTTGGCAGTGGGTCAGTAATGGTGTGGGGTGGCATTTCTTTGGAGGGCCGCACAGCCCTCCATGTGCTCGCCAGAGGTAGCCTGACTGCCATTAGGTACCGAGATGAGATCCTCAGACCCCTTGTGAGACCATATACTGGTGTGTTTGGCCCTGGGTTCCTCCTAATGCAGGACAATGCTAGACCTCATGTGGCTGGAGTGTGTCAGCAGTTCCTGCAAGATGAAGGCATTGAAGCTATGGACTGGCCTGCCCGTTCCCCAGACCTGAATCCGATTGAGCACATCTGGGACATCATGTCTCGCTCCATCCACCAACGCCAAGTTGCACCACAGACTGTCCAGGAGTTGGCAGATCCCTCAGGAGACCATCCGCCACCTCATCAGGAGCATGCCCAGACGTTGTTGGGAGGTCATGTGGAGGCCACACACAATACTGAGCCTCATTTTGACTTGTTTTAAGGACATTACATCAACGTTGGATCAGCCTGTAGCCAACTTGTTTTTTGAGCAGTGTATATTACAGTGCAAAAGTCAGAGACCACCCTTCACTACTCTACTTTTTAAACAAAAAAGGCAAGATCTGTGTACAAGTTGTTCATTTTTCAGTGTTCAAAGAGCGTGGAGGCAAAGATTAGACACTCAAAATTCAGAAGAAAATGCACATTATTATTTGCAAGGATATTTTTTTCACACCTCCCAAAGTTCAGTGTTGTTCTGCCCCCCACTGGAGGTCAAGCAGTTGTCCTGAGCAAACCAGCAGCTTGCCTGATTTTCTTTTGTGACTATTTCCTTTTCCCAAGATCAGCTTTCTTACACCTTTCAGACTCAGTGTTGAGTTGTGTTCTCACAGTGGATGGATGGACAGAAACACCTGTGGGTTTTTGTCAGATCTGAAGCAATCATGGACCTTAATTTTCTTTCAAAGATTAAAGTTTTGAGTTTTGCTGGTCTTACAGGTCTTTTATGGTTGGTAGGAATCCTATTTTATCTATATATTTTAGTAATTTGGAACTACTGTTTTGCAAACTCACAGTTTTTCCACTTACTTTCTTTTGACTATCATCCTTATGCAGTGAATAATCCTATATGTAATCACCTCATAAATAAATAAATGGTCTCTGAGTTTTGCAAAGCATTGTATCAACCAAAATTATGGAGTTATTTAAGGTTTTGCTCATAGTAGTAGGGAGGGTTGTGTCCTAATGGACAAAATGCCCCAAAATACGACATCTCTTGCTAATGATGAGGGTAAGTTGTTGCAACAGTATCAAGTTTCTCTTCCAGATATATCTAATAAAGTACTTGATATAAGAAATGTGGCAAGTGAGCACACATACTATCTTAGACAGTTGAATAAGCTTTGATGTTTCTTCTTATTATTATTTAGCTAATGAGCTACATAAAATGAGCTAGTTCGTAATTGGCCCATTAAACGAGCACAACTTTCTTTAATCCTGAAATCAATGAGGGATGTTTGCTTAACAATCAGAGATGTGGTTACTGAGATCTAGCACTGACAGCATATAGCTGATCCATAGATATGAGCATTTGTGCACACAGACATGCCTGTAAAACATCTCCCACAGGTTATATCATTGCAACGTAATACCTGCTGTTCATTATATCGGACAGAATCTTCAGAGGACAGCTGGATTTTCTGGGAGTGTGGGAAGCTGATATTATTCATCAGTGGCCATGCACCGTTGAAAATTCCCTCATAACATGCAGGTCCACTGGCGCTGGCGGCGGACATGATGCTGCATGGCCCGGGCCTCATCAGCCACAGAGCTCTCTCCTGTCTGAGTTTGTCACAATGGTCCTGCCTTCTGCCAGACACCCTTATGAGGCGAGTGCATGGCGACCGCCTCATCAGTCAGATCTCCTACATCTCCATACTCCACTGCCTATAAAGTAATTTAACCTTGGGTCTGAAGTCCTTCAGTAAACAGGTGTGAACGCTGAAGAGACGTGGCCACGTTTCACTGAGCAGCTCTCAGTGTCTAATAGCTGTTTTATTTTCCTTTTCTGTGAGCCTCCTGTTTCCCCACCGATGCAGACGATATCTCCTTTATACGTGAGCTGTTTTTTTGAATACATTACCGAATCCTCATCTCCTCCACACGTGCCAGAGCGTTTTTGAACGTTACCGGCCACAAAAGGAAAAAAAAAAGAAGAACAGTCTAACATGATCAAATGTGTTGCCTGCAGTCTTTGGCTCTCCAGCAAAGATTCTCCTTCCATCCCTCATTTCTCCATAGCCCTGTATTCTATTTCCAGCTAAATATGCATGTGAAATGCATATTACATGTGAGACCTGTTTTGTGTTCAGAAGTGTGCAGCAAATATGGAGGGGGGGGTGGGGGGGTTGGAGGGGGGGCCGCTCTTTTATCTGTCTTTCCGCATGGAGTCGTGCATGGAATGCCTGTGACATTTTAATATATGAGCAAAAGAAGGGCTTCTGTCACCTCATCCTTGCAATTTTAATGTGCTTATGATGTGGTGGGCTTTTCTTGGACCACTTTCATTATTCATCCACTAAGAGTCTGGTCAATTTATTTTGTTTATTTATCTTATATCGTTAATTAAAATGGCATCTCAGAACAACAAATTGCCCTCAAGCTTGAGTCAGCATCTAGATTTCTTTTAGGTGGGGACATAATGGGGCCACAGTCTCTGTTCAGGGGCCAAAAAAAGTGTTCAAATTCAAATAGCATCATTATTATCTCAATGTTTCTACATACATTTGTGAAGAAAACACTTTATTAAGCATTAACCACAATAATGATATAGCTGAAGATATGGTCAAATATCAAATCATGTGGCTAATCATTTCACAACTACTGGGTTCAGAAACTTAGGAACTAAGTTCAGAAAATGTTCAGAAACCAAACTCGTGTCTAATGCCTTGGTTCCCCAGAGAAAATGATAGTGATTTTAAAATGAAAATGTATTTTCAAAAGTATCCTGGTGCACTCAACAAACATGGACATACAACTGTGTCAAAAGTATCACTGCTTTCCAGGTGTTTTGATTAATTTCTTAGAAACTTATTGCCTACCATGCTAAGGTCAAAATATAGACATAATCAAAAATGTACTTTTGAGACACTCCTTCAACAATCACTATGAATGCAGTCTATTCTAAAAGTTTGCACATCATTTGTTTTCTATCTGGCCTATATGGACTCCATAAGGTGCAGGGTGCTTGGACCCCAATGATTACCTTTTCACTTAGTTCTCATAATGGTTATGAAGTCCACAGAAATCACAGTGTTATACATTCATTTCAGCTATTTAATAAAGTTATGAAAACTGTTTAAGAAACAAACAATAAATGAAAATGAAAACAACTTAAATTTAAATGAAAGATGATGAGTTTGGTTTCCACCATTGTTTTTAATGCATATTTGACAGCAAAATATCTAATAAAAAAAACTCTCACTTGACAGGATTGAGTTTTTGCCAGTAAAACAGAAAAATATATGGTAATATAATTTAATAAAAAGTCATATAACTGATCAGATGTTTTTGTTTTCAAATCTGGTTGTAGCCACACAACATGAGGCAGGAATCAGTTTATGCATGCAGATATACCTTTAGGTTTTCTAAGAAGAAAACATAATAATGAGTACCATTTTACCATAAGACTACCCTTACAAAGGGTTTATTAATGTTGCCAATGGTTATTAGTTAGGTCATAAACACTAAGTTACAACACAAACGAGCGAGCTGTCATATCTGATGTCTATGAATATGTAATGTTAACGATGATAAGGACCAATTCAGATCAGTAAATTTCAAAATTGGTGGTTTAGAAGTTTGATTGAATGTGGGTTCACTATTGGGCAAATGACAGCTAACTGTTGCCTTTGGAATTATGTGTTGTAAATGTTTATTAGTGCTTTTAAAGTCTTTAAGATCTAATTAATAACTTTTACTTAACTCATTTTAAACCATTTATAAGGTTGGACTTACTTTACAATGGTATCTAATAATGATAGTAGATGGAAAAAAGACTTTTAGAAGTACTTTTGCGAACATGACGTAGAACGTTTTGTCTTGTACAGAGCGAATGTCAACTCAGAATTATTCATATTTTTGCTTGAATTTGACAGGACAGGAGAGGGTGCTTCAGACTTTAACTGGGCCCTACCTTGGATGGGCTAGTGAAAGGTTGGAGGTGGGGGTATTGGACCTCTTCCATCTATCTGGCTGTGAGAGAAGGAATAGAGTATGTTGATTCTTTCATTGCCTATCAGGAGCTCCATGTAGGGCAGTGGCCACAGCTCACTTTCTCTCACACTCACCCTCTCATTTTTTTTTTTTTACTGCGGTGGCAATTCAGGTTAAGTTTGTCGCTGGAGGGCATGGCAAGCTATACTGCATTCCCACGAGTGTGAAGCTTTGGAACGGGCATGGCCCGACTGTGGTCTGCTACTGACTAGATCAGAGCAGCCAGCCCCATAGACATCCAGCCCAGCCCTCTCTCTGCCTCTCATCTAACGTGGTGGCAGGCCTACAGATCCCTCGTTTGAAGGCAAACCGGAGAGACAGCTTCATTCCCCACTCAGTGCCGCACGGAGGGCCTGCCAGACCTAGGATGAATCTCCAAGCTGTCTCATTAGTCCCTGTGCCTTCCCTCGAGTCCCGCAACGCAGGTGGAACCAATCTTCAGTCTTTGGTGCGATCCAACAGAACAAGTTGTGCCCAGGCTCCTCACTTGTTTGTGTCTCCCTCGTCCAAATTGTTCAGGTGCTGCACATGCAAAAATAAAGAAAAAACATCAAATCAAAACCAAAGCTTTTAATTACCCTGTAAGAAAGTCATCAAACAACTCCATCAAGGTTTTTTTTTTTTTTTTAAATCCAGACACATAAATGTGCATGTAGTATTCTTGCTAAAGTTCTACACATAGCTTTGAAGCTTTTGATGTCTATTTTTGGAGGCAATCAAGGGCATGTGCGCTTCTACAAACAGCATGTAAAACATTGTGATTCACATAACTCAAAGGAGCAGTCTTTTAGTCAGTCTTTTAGTTGACTATTTGTATAACTTTTCACAAAAAACGAACTCATGCCGCCTGCCTTTGTTTAAAAGCAAACTGCAGTTAAAGAGAAAAATAGTAAGGAAGCACTTAATTCATTTTGAAACCTTAGATGAAGCAAATATTACAGGATTCAGATCTGTACAACAGTTTTGATATAACCTTGTTATCCCCTTACATGGCCAGGGCCCTTTGACAGGCCCAAAGTTTTATTACACACTTCTATAACCTAGGAATAGCTCCATCATTTTGCATTAAAGTCTCTGTACTTACAGGATAGTATGTAATAAGCCTGGGATTTTAAGGGATTAAATATTAGGTATTATATTACCTCACTGCATCAGTACCACAGTTACTTTGTGTTGCTACAGAAATCATTCTCAATAGCTCCAATAGACCAATAAAGGATACATAGCAATCACCAAGCTTTAGAAAGGTAAAAACCATTAATATTGGAATAATGGACAGCATGTAATTTGTAATAATAACCATGAACACTAAAATACTGTTGCTACCAATTCTCCCATGAGACATTACACAAATGCAACAATGGTCAAATGTTTTTAGATGGCTCTTCTTTAAGATGGAGAAACTGTTCCTTGTGGTTCTTTAATATAAATCTTGTTGCGTTATAATAGTAGTTAGGTTCCCCTTTTTTGAGTGTTCTTTTACAGTACCGTAAGATCTAGGTATTCGCTTGGTAAGAGCACGGTATAAACTCCAAAGTAGAATATTGCTATAAAAATCTTGGTTCCTCTTCCCTTTTACTGGGGTTTTCCATTGCCACTGTCACATTTGGCTTGCTCACTAGGGCTTGGCCTATATTTCCATAAAGCTGCTTTGTGACAAAGCCTGTTGTAAAACAGTGTAATATGAATACATTTGAATTGAATTTCCACAGCACTAAAAAGGCTTTTATTATTTATAGGTCATAGTACCTATTTTGGTACTACAGGACCACATAAGTGAAGAGTGTACTAGATCCAAATCTGTGAAAATGATAAGTGCAGAAGTTACTTGCTATTGTCTGTCATTTTTTTGTGCTGGCGTTTCCTACAAACTGAAGATGCCCACAAGTTTGGTAAGGTTTCCTCAGGGAGTGGTAGGTGGGTACAAAACTGCTGAGTGAATCTCGCATCCTCGACTCTACGCCTCTGAGAAAGCGTGGAAGTAAGCTGAGACAAACTGCTTTATTCCTCTGATCTTTTCTGATATGAAGTGTGTCTCAAAATACGACACATTTGCCAATGTGGGGAACTTTTGTGCAAGGGGGAGGAATGGGAGGAAATGAGCTTAGGGGCTGTGGTGTCGAGAGGGGCATGCGGAAGTCAGCAGAGTTGTATCTCAGACCCTGCTGCAACACTGTAGATTTGCCTTCTAGGCACCATTTAATGAAAGCAGCAGAACTGGATGAAAACAATATTTTTCAACTAATTTCAATGTGGCATTATCATTCACTTGTGTTTTATTGATGAAATATAGCTCCTGCTTTATGATGTCTTTCTTGAGTGCACATAATAAACCTTTTCTTTTGCAATCTGGCAATCATGATACAGCACAAGTTGTTATTCTTAGAGCAAGTCTGTTCTCCATGTGGCATTTTATAGCATTCAAACAGGCTCTCAAGTAGAATTAAGCTTCATTACAGGAACAAGACACACTCAAGCCTCTTGATGCGCTCAATTAAGAAAGCAGGTTAAGATCTTGACCTCACTAATTGTGTGGACCTCTCCAACACACCAAGTGTGAATCTGTTTTTGTTCTTGCAGTAGTCTGTCACTGGTTTCTCTTTCATGTGCTCTCAAACATTTTTGCTGGATGAAAGAAACCCTGGAACAAGCCCCTGACAAACAAAAAAAAAAGCACCTAGTGTATATCAAGGCAACACAGACGCCAAAAAATGTTGTTTGCTTTGAACTGAGAGTCTATCTGTGTGTACACAGCATGAATAAATGTAACATGCTGTTCTGCTTCTGTACTTCTAGATTGACCTCCATATCAACAAGTTTTTCAAAATACCAGGCCAACGTGATTGCTTCCCTTTGAACATGTTTTGATTCGGAGTTAAGAGGTTACGTATCTTGCCTCTTTATAAACAGTTCACATGACAGAGACCATAGAATGCTGTCATTATCTTGCACAGTCCACCAAATGTATTCAAATAATTCATTCAAAGGCTTAAAGCTTTAATATTAAAAGGGCAGTGGGTAAAAATTGTGGACATGGGTCCATCCGTAAATCAGCAGCAAATTCCCATAGCATTTATATTAATAAAGGTTTCGCTGACAGCCAGTGCATCATAATGTAAGGCAAGAAAATGAGCCATTGATTGTTTTTGCTGCATGCCTTGATTGAAAAATGCTTATTAAGGCCAACCCAGTTTCCACTAAAGTTGGTCCTTGAGTGTGGAACTTATACCCGTTTTTCTTATTTAAGAATTCAAGAAATAAGGAATATTCTTATACGAATCTTATGCTATATTCAGACAGTTCTAAGACACTAATATTATAGATGAATATAAAACAATATTACAGGAATACTACAGGAAACAAAGATATTGCAGGTTATTTTGCAAGTATAATACAGTACTATAGACAATTTATTATTGTTTCATATGAGATAAATATACATCGTTTGGTAACACTTTCTTTTACAGTCCTAGATATTGATTTAAGTTCTAGATATTGATTTGGTAAGTTTAAAGTATAAATTCCAAAGTAGGTTATTATTTTAGGCAACATGATGCTGAGTTCCAAGAGAGTAGCCACATTTACATGCAGCCTAATAATCCATTAATAATCCGACTAATAGCTCAATCGGAATAGAATACATCCATGTAAACACCTCAATTGGAATAGACTAATCCGATTGAGGCCATTCGGAATACAACTTCTATCCGATTGAATGAGGTGGGTAAACCTCAAAATAATCTGTTAAATAGAAGAATAATATCCGTGTAAACGCCTGAATCCAAATTACACTCCAATCGGAGCGTGTAAGTACGTTCTGCGCATGCGCGGCACAGAAGGTTTATAACGTTCAACATGGCGGAGCTGAAACTGGTCTGCAGAGGAGACGAAGTTTATACTCTGAGCTTTAACTCTGAGACTGGGGGCAGTCATGGGCTGGAGGTTAGGGATCCAGCCTCGTGACCAGAAGGTCGCCGGTTCAATCCCCAGAGCCGACAGCACATGACTGAGGTGTCCTTGAGCAAGACACCTAACCCCCAACTGCTCCCTGGGCACTGTGGATTGGGCTGCCCACCGCTCCGGGCAAGTGTGCTCACTAGTGTGTATGTGGTGTTTCACGTCACGGATGGGTTAAATGCGGAGGTGAAATTTCCCCATTGTGGGACTAATAAGGGTCTCTTAATCTTAAAAGACAGCGGTGGGACAGACGTCCATCTTATATATCTCAGAACATGCCTACTTTAATAAGGAATTTTGACAGAGTCTGACATCATTTTAATGCAATTGAAAACAGAAGCGCGCAGACTGGAAACTCACGTGATGCTCGCTGTCATGGTAACGTTTACTCTAGATTGTTCTCCACGCATGCATGTCATTTTGCATCGGATTATTTGCAGTGAGCATGTAAATGAAGATTTTCCATTAAGTTGTTGAAGACAGTGGGCATATAGACACCTCAGTCTGAATCTATAATCGGAATGTGTTCAATCAGATTGGGAAAAATCTTAATGTAAACACAGCCAGTGTAACTAAATTACACTGAAATGTCAAACAGGTTGTAGGCATTCGCTGCGTGTACAGTCATATGCAAATATAGGCACCCCAGGTAAAAGGATGTTTGATTATTTTTCCAAGTACAAATAGAAGCTCATTCTAATTATAATTCTAATTCTGAAATAAATTCTAAAATAATTCTGCATATTTTAATGCACAATTACTGTTGACAGGGGAAAAATGAAGCATAACATGTGACCTGTGCAAAAGCTATAACACATTTTGTATTTTTATGTTCACCCCCAACCCCACCCCCCACCGCCCCCAATTTAAAGTGTTCAAACTTCGGCATATGACTTCTGTTTTTAATGTGCTGTGTAATTGACCCCTTACTGGAGAGACTCTTTGGACCTGCCCAGTCTGGAATGACTTATTCCAGCTCCTGCCCCTCCCTGGCTCCACCTCTCCATGAGTACACTCACCTGTGACTCATTCTATGGATTGCTTTAGTCACACCTATGTACTCCTTTCTTTGGCTTTGTATTTTGCAAAGTCTTTGTGCAAATGACCTGAGCTCTGAGCTGCGTTTCCTTTGTGTTGTTTTGCCAGATTTAGCCCATTGTCTGATTTCCTGGTCTTTGCCTACTGGATTTGCTTTGTGTGTCCTGCCTGCCTGTTTTCTGACTCCTGTCTTTTGTGACTGCAAGTGTTGGACTGGCCCTCATAAAGCTACTCCTTCCACTGCAATTTA
Source organism: Pygocentrus nattereri (assembly GCF_015220715.1). NCBI lineage: Eukaryota > Metazoa > Chordata > Actinopteri > Characiformes > Serrasalmidae > Pygocentrus > Pygocentrus nattereri. The sequence continues at coordinate 14,470,098 of NC_051213.1, forward strand.
CTACAATAGGCAGGTCAACTAAATTACAATTAAATGTATAAGAGGTTCTAACTATTAGTCTGTTGGACTGTTAATAGTTTAATATTAATATCTATTAATAGATTAATTAATAGGTTAATCTATTAATATGTAAATACACACGACAAACAAACTCACACTAAATTTCCCTGTAATGTCACATCACAAGTAGCAGGTAGATACATGGTGTGATTGCATGATGCAAAGACACTTAAAATGTGTACCTTGTCTAGAAACATCATTGAATCTTTGCTGTATTCAAAGCAGTGTTTTTTGGCGTGGTTTTACTGGGTCCTTTACGTATAGATAAAAGTAAAAAAAGAAAGTGTCTACTTTTAAACATCACAAGTACAAAAATGTAAATGTTTAAACAAACAAAATGAAAAGTTGTTTGGTGGTGTGTGGTTTTGTGATTAATAGGCTGTATAATACTTCGACAAATTATGGTAGCTGTGGCCATTTATAGTTTACATTGATGTGGAATTGGTTTGATGTTTATAATTAAACAATTAGAGATTTGCAGGAACACATCTGATGAAGAAAAGAGAAAATTCTCTTGGCCTTTGAAGTGTGGATCTTATAAGCAGCACTTTCAAGGTCTAAATGAGAATATAAGAAGTAAAAAGTAAGTTTTAGAGGAAAATGACAAGGTTTCTCATTATATATTAAACATGTCACTTGGGCTCTTCTTCCTTTACAGAAGAAGGAAAATACCTTTTTTACTCTTTATGTAAGCCAGTGGACCCAGACAGTCATTTTCAACCATTTCTTTTGGTCCATTCTTCATGAAATGTATACATAATGTAAAGGGTAACAGGCATTTTCAAATTATGTCAAAAACTGAAAAATGGAGATGGGCCTTCTTCTGACATCAGCGATATATGGTGGGACAATTGAACCGCTTGATAATTGAATAATTGAATAATTAAAATGATTTTTTAAGGAAAATAATGGACTTGGTCACCAAAAATGCATGTTGTGTGACTGACCATTTTTTAAAAAATTAAAGTATAAGGGTTCGATTTAGATAATGCTTGAAAAAAGCACAAATCTTCTAAAATAATACTTAAGTATAGTAACAAAATACAGTTACTCATGTATTTTTCACCCGTGTTTTTTGTTTAGTTTCAGGAAACGGGCGTTATTTTCATAGTGAAAAGCTTGCAGCTTTTGCAAAGAAAAAAGTGTCACTCTTCTAACTAAGACCCTAAAAGCACTTAAAAGGTCCTAAACACCGACAGTGAAATGAAGTGAAAGGTGCAGAATCTAAATGTTGCTCCAACTGTGATGCCATGCTGCACCAAATGGAGAAATCTTTCAGGCGTACATGCTCTTCATCCCCGAAAGAGTTTGCACCCCCTCGCCACTCAACGTGAGGCAACTAACAAGGGCGCAGTCACTGAAACGATTACTGTCGTTCTCCAAACACTTAACCTAAAAGCATCTCAGTCTACATCACATGTATTATTCATCTTGCTCACATGCCCCACAACACTGCCTTTTATTCAAAGTTACCTTAAGCTTTCATGTAAGTTTGATGTGGGTGTTTCCATTTCAAAACGGCTGTCTTACTGGTGTAACTAACAATGAGTACTGTGCAAACATTTGATATTGGGGGGAAGTTAAATGAAACGTGTTAAATATTTTATCAGAGGGTGTGAATGCATAAAAGGCGGCATTGTCAGCGTATCCCCCACAGAAATCACTAAACGCACTCTAGCTGCATGTTTCAGGGTTGTTTGTCTTCAGGAGTATGAGCTCTCTTATGCGTAATGCAGCCGGGGGAAGGGATTGTTTATGCTAGCCTGCAACTTGTATCACTTCAGCCATCAATTGTGTTCATGTTGCTGTGGTGCTTTCAGTGACATCAGGACATCATATTTATCTGGAGACAGCAGTTGGACTGAAGGCATCAAATAATGTTCTAGACCTGTGGAATAGAAATGTGAGTTTAGAGCTCAGTCCTCATTGTTGCTGTTTAAAAGTTCTAACGGTGACTGAAAGTGTGTTGGATCTAGATATTTATGAACGTCCTCACTTCTTTCTAATTGCCTGTCTTGCTAAGTGTTAGTCATATGCAGATGCAGGAGTGACACTGCACCTCCAAAAGAGGTGGACTGAGTGAGAAAATGCAACTAGACAACTGACTAATATCCTAATATGAATATCCTAATATGAACAGTGTGCTTGTTTTGACCCTCTAGGGCACTAATGTGTTCAGCCTTACAAGGCAAACCTTGCTAGCTAACATCTCTGAAGAACATTGGGCTGTTCATTTTCTAAAGTCTGCACCAGAGCTTGAGTTTTTGTGATGCTGTGACTTTTTGGTGCATTAGTTGTGCACTGCAGTAAAAATGTTTTTCTTTAACGTTAGTGAGCTGCAGCTCATCTTACTGAACATGAACTCGTGAAGGCTTTACTGTTCGAGTCTCTCCACCCAACTGACCTAGTGTAACAGGTGCACACAAAACACATTTTTTGATGCAGCTGAAATGAACAGGTTGTTTGTTGTTTGATAAGAGGAGCAAATCTTCCCCTCGGTAGCGGACAGAACGAGATGCTCAAAGGAGAGGCTTGACTTAAGATCTTTAATGCCAAAGGGATGATCCAAATCACAGTGGAAAATAGAAACAGAAATTTGAAAACCAGAGATCCAAAACTGAGCAAAAGGGCAAAACAAAAATCAAGGTCATAAATGTAATACAGGTCATACACAAAAAGAGATAACAGAGAAATGAGAGATGAGAGAAATGCTCCGTATGCATGACAAGATGATGATACCTTGCAACATGCAATTACAAACAGGGTGATTGACGATTGATTGATGTGATGAAGTGAGGGGTTCTGGGAACTGTAGTCTAAGGCGGCCATGTTGGCTGTAGTTTCCGTCAGGCCGGAGGGAGGCGTGACACAGTGATTTCTAAGAGAGAGTTTTAACTTCCAAATATTCAAAACTGTAGGAGTCAATAGCAGCTTTGGGGTAGTTACTCAAAAAAAATCAATTACAAATTACTAATCATTCCAATTAATAGGTCATTGGAAAGGGGATTACTTTACTCATTACATTCTGGAAAGAAACAATCTCATTATTCATTCCTCTCTAAAACCCAAACACATCAATACCAGCTAGAAAGTACAAGAGAAACAAAATAGTCCTTTGCGTACTTTATTTAGAAAGAAACCAATGGAAGTAAACGTTTAAAATGCGTTATTATTCCTTTCTCTAAACACAGCAGCCAGTTATAGATGGTAAAAATAACTGCTTCAAAATAGAATATTTTAAAATGAAATGTAAAGCTTGTGCCTGTTGTTCCTGAGTGTGGCCTGTGTAGGTATGTTTGGGATTCTCTCTTCTTTCGCAGAGTTTGATCCATATGTTTTATATTAGCATTATTAGATGCTGTGACAGATTTGTTTGTTAAAGTTGTTGAGTTCTGTGCATACACAGACAGTCTTGAATAATCTGATAATCTAATAATCTAATAATAATTAGATGAAACTAATGTTTTAAAGCATTGCATGAAAATAATAATATTCTTTTAGAGAAATATGAGTAATACAAGCAATGCAAGTCAGTAATTGTAACATGATTACAAGAATTTATATAGTAATGCGTTACATTGTACTGGGTTACTCCGAGCACTGAACAGTGCCCATATTTTCAGATTCTATATGATGCTTGATTCTAAGGTTGAGTTAATTCAAATTTGTATATTTAATATGTTGATGTATTGATTCTGCAGAGCTCCAATTATATACCACACTGATTAGTTTGGATCAGATTTTCTCTGGATACACATAAAAATTTCTCTGATTGGACCTTTCCAATGCCTGATGCACCAGCAAGCCCCAAAAATTACAACCACTTGAATTTATAAGCAAACTCAGCAAAAAAAAAAAAAAAAGCCTTTACATTAGAATGTAGATTAGCCCCTAATGCTTTACTCTGATAGGATGTACCCATATATCTAGTTTTGATTACTGACAGCTGTTTGGTTTTCATCTAAAATTAAATCTAAAATCTTTACATTATTCAATACCGTATTGAAATTGTTGCACCGTTACAATATTAAATTATCCATTTATATGCCCCATCAACTTAAACAAACAAGATTCAAAGTATTAATGGAATAGTAAGCTGATACAGTTGTATTTTCACAGAAGTTGTAAGAAAAGTTTCAGACACACTGGGCTGTCTCCTGGGCTCAGCCTTAACATTCACAGCATTTCATCAAGCTGTTTGATATAAATTATTATGAGCTTGCAGTCACAAAATTCAGTTGCACTGGGCAGTGAACACAATGTATCTTGGCATCTCAAGTGTTCCATTCTGCACTAAAGTGAAAACATTTTCAGTGCACACTGACTTCTCAACTCACTCAATTAAACTTTAAACTTGATCTGTACAATCACACTTTATTCCTATTCAAGTACAATAATATTTACCCAGTATTCTGGGTAAATAAGCCAAGATACTCTGTTTTTCCTGAAGGCTTTGACACATCATTAGCAGGTGGAATGTCTATGTGACTATTGCAATGGCTTCACTTTGTTTAGATAAAGGCAACCAACTCTAATGTTAGACTCACAGGTGAGATGATCTCCCTATTTTCTAGCCTGTTAAGCTAAAGTTTTTGCTTGGTGAATTGGGTTAAATCCAGGAAATTTCCAATCAGCTTTGTAGACATGGTGATAACACACTTTGACTTGACTTGAAATAAATTGATGTCAAGATTTAATCCCACTTGGAAGCCAAAGTCCAATAATCAGATAGCTTTTAAATACGTGTTGAAGAGGATTGTGGTAGTGAATATAAAACCACCGTGTCTTTCACAGCAGGACCGTCTGAGCTTTTAATGACCTGTCACTAAATGCTGTCATGAATAATTCTTGTAACATGGCATAGTCATATTGGATAACAGTAGAGTATAAAGTGCTGGGTGTGTTCTAACAGTCCATAATTTTACCACACACAATTAACAATTAATTTTAGTCACTACTATAAAATTAATAAGTAACTCATGTAGTGAGAGAGTGAGGAACAGAAGCATGGTCCCACATACAGGGTCTAAGATTTTAAGGCTTTAAACTCATGCTCAAGCATGTTTAGAAAGGTGCATACAAATCATATAAAAAGATAAAAATCTGTTGGTCAAGATTAAAATGTGTAAATGGACAAAACTGTAAACGTTGCATGAGTCGAAAATGCATAAACAGAAATGTTCATGTGTGTTTTTGATACATTGTGATACATTTGTTGACAGTGCTGTGCAAAAGTCAGAGACCACCAAGTACAAATTGTTCCTTTTTCAGGAGGTATTTCTGAATAGGTCAGACACAAGATAATCCACTCGTGTAAAAAAGGGGAGATTCAAAAGAAAATAAGTAAAAAAATGGGAGTTTCCAAAACTGAAGTTCAAAACAAAAGATTTAGAGAAAATTGGACTCCTAACAACCATGCAAGACCTGGTAGCCCACCCAAGTGGTCACCATCAGATAAACAGCACTTAAAGCTTTCATCTTTGAGAGAGTGGGGGAGAGAGTGGGGGAGATCAATCTGAACTTGTACTTCAGATCTGAAAAATCCACAGATGTTTCTGTCCTTCCTTCCACTGTGAAAAGAAAACTCAGTGCTATGAGTCTGAAGGGATGTGTAACTGTTAAGAAACTTACTGAGAAAAATAAATAGACAAAAAAGAAGAAAATCTGCAAATCAAACAAAAAAGCTACTGAACAATGGGCTGTCCACCCCAGAGTCCAGATCTCAACATCAATGGATCAGTTTGCAATTACTTGGATCATAAGAAGAAGATCCTGTGTAGATGATTAATAAACTGTTAACAGATTATCAGTAACATCAACAACATATCAGTGAAGTAGCAGTAGTGAAGCGTCTGAATACACTGAAGTAAATTATATTGTAGATGTTCTATTGATACATTACTTATATGAAGTAGATGTGTTTTTAATGTTACTTCCATTACACAAAACCTAAACCTAAACCTTGCCCTAATCCTAACCCTAACCTTGACCTCAACCAAAAACTTAATCCTAACCCTGGTCCTAATCCTAAACCTAACCTTAACCTCAACCCAAAACCTAACCCTAACCCTGGCCCTAATCCTAACCCTAACCTTAACCTCAACCCACAACCTACTCCTAACACTCATATGTGTTTGACATGTTACTGAAAGTCTGTTGAGTGTTTGGTTCATCTAAAAAGGAACACTCAAAATAACTCAACATAACTGACTTCTGAGACTAAACTCTGGAGTTGTGGAGGTGTGGATTTTTAAAAAAACTTCTTTAAAAAGTCTTCTGTAAAGAATGGAAGCTGCAATAAAAGCAAAAAAATGTAGATTGAATAAATAATGAAAAATATGCACAACAAATGCACAGATACACAAAATTGAAGTCTATGGATTTTACTGAGATAAGAATATTTGTATGTGCACAGCAGTACAGAATGAACAATAACAAACTGCCTGTTTTGTTTTGCAAAGACATTGAATGTTATGAACTATGATTCAGCACTGGACATATTCCCTTGAAGAATGATGAAACGAAGCTTGGCTGTTTGACTTCATTATGTGCATCTCAAACTTTCATGTGTTGAGGTGTCAGCGCCTTTTGGAGGAAAAATGTGTTGTTTTGCAAAATGAAGTGTTTGGAGTCAGAGTCAGCCATTTTCAAAATATGAAATGTTTTAGGAATTGTGGTTAAGCACTCAAAAAAAAAAAAGAGAAAAAAAAAAACTCCAATAGGAGTTGATTTTGCCCCATGAGTACTCCCCACAAAAAGGATGAAAGCATGCTTTTCATCCCCTCCAGCCCAAATTAGAGATAGCATCATGGGTTAGCACACTTCAGCACTGGGGCTACATTTTCCCCCCTCACTCCAGCTCTTGTCAGGATTAGATTTATTTTCTTGTTTGTCTTTTTTCTTTTTCTTATTTCTTACTTGCCTTTGGGCAGCCGTATTTTGCCGGTGTTAGAGTTCCACTTGTGTCAGGAAGCTAAAAGCTCAGAGAGTGAAAGAGGGATGCTGATTGATGATGTACGCAGATGCCCAGCGATGCACTGCTTCGTTAATGCTCTATTGATTAATGTCTGCTCTGGGCCCTCATGGTATAGGAGTATGTATGCATGCGCCTTCATGATATCTACACATTAAGTTTTGGCTGACAATCTTAAAGAGCTTCTTTTTCGTATTCAACCCAGCCGTGTCCAACAACTTAACATGAGGAGAAACGCCACAGAATTTGTTATGATACGTCATTAGGTATAGTTATTCTTTGGATCATCATCAAACAATGATTTGTTTTATTGCATATAATTTAATCACAGTACAATCACAAGTACTTCAATATCCTATTGTTTTAGTAAAAAAAATCAATAGCATAATTTCATCAAAAGCATAAATTGAAGTTACTTTTTAGTCATATGTTTTGATCAGTTTGAAAACATCTTTTATAAAACGTATATATTTGTATTCAGACTAAGCCTTAATCTCATATTTTCTTGTCTATTTTTCTTTCCTTGGATCGCTTATAACATATGTGTGGTTTAATCAAAACAGCAAAATTAACATTTACATGAACTCTTTTTATCTCTTACAATTAAATGGTATGTTTGTGTGCCTTTAAGACTGACATATGTAAATGAGCTCTGTTCTGAATGGCTGCCCTGTATTATCCCTTTTTCAGTTCAGGCTGAAATGCTTCTTATAATTTCAGCGTGAATAGTTGAGGCTAAACTGTTGTAGGCTGAATAGGAAAATATATGTAAATGCAAAGGTTTTTGGAACATCACAAAAACAGTCATATCAATTCGTCCTGTATGGATGAGAGGGTGAATGGTACATATAGAACTTGTATGTATTATATACTATATGTAACTATTGTATGTATAGTATATTGTATTGTATGTATATGTATTGTAGGTATAGTATATACTATATGTAACTATGCTATTTCAAAATTTTCATTTTTCATTATATGGGCCCTATAAATTTTCAGAAATGGACATTAAAACAAGAGCACTTTAACACATTGCACTTCGCACTGATTTATAGGTTTTAGAGCTGTGTTACTGCTACAGGAAATACTAAAATACCAAAGAAAGAGGACTTAATATTGTGCATAGCAGTTTAGAAATGTGCACCAACCCTTCTGGGGGAGTGAGGAAGGCTGAGGAGTTTCGATGAATCAGTCAATTGTCATTGACTTGCAGTGGAGGGGCTGTCAGTTATGGGAAGCTTACTAACATTATTGAGCTCACTGGAAAAACAAAAGGTCAAACAAGAGGTCACACTGAATTCAGCTTAACCTTTCAGTTCCTTACCACCAGAGAGAAAGCAAAGAGTAGGATTGCAGGGTAATTATTACTGCTACTCTGTAGGCTGTTATCTAGACAGTCTGCTGATACGATAGAAAGGCATTATCTGACCAGCACTGCTATCATACCTACAGAAACCTACAACCGTTCTTTGTAACTGTATGAAGACAGAATGTCTTAACCAAGTGGATCTTTTGGCACTAGTAAATGTAATTCAGTATAGCACTGGTCATTATTCTTTAGCACACCATGCCTACTGATGAAAGAACATGGGGGTAATTCCGGATCTAAATCTAAAAGAGAACTGCTGAAAGTTTTGCATACAAGAAGAATAATCAGTCCTTTTGACTCTGCAAAGCTCTGGCTTGAAGATCCAGATAAGACTCATCAAAGTTTCACAACTGTCTGACCCTCAAAAGAAAGACAGAACGATAGAAAAAAGGAAAGAATTAATGAATGCATTTCATCCGCACATGAAAGAGACCGAGGGTTGCCCCCTTTACATTCTCATCTAGGTAGAGACTCAATAGAATAAGAAAATATTTCCAGGCTGCTTAAATAGAGTGTGTCTGAATACAAAAGTTAGTGTTTTACAGCATCTTATGACTACAAAATATAACATTTATAGTATTATTCTCTGCAAAGTATTTTCTTTGTTGGCTTCATGCATTGTTGATGTGATTTTAAAAATGTTGGTTATTCTAAGCCGTTAAGTTGTTCTGCTGTATGTATATAATAAACAATGTCCAAAATTGCTTGGAATAAAACATTGTTTTATAGAACAGATCCACTCCTAAAAACTGATTGGCTGAGCTGCGTTTGTAGCTGTTGTAAAATCCACAATATGTGCATACCAGTGACCGCCTCACGGAATGGTATATTACTATGCACAAGCCAAAAAAACCCTGTTAATAGAATAATCTTTGACTCACTTGGACCACCAAGTGTGATGAAGTCAGAACCCATTTTTTGTTTAAACTGAGGGGCTGGAAACCTCAGTTCTTAACTAGAACTAGGTCGCTAGTCATTAATAACTGAATTAACCTACTTGCAATATGATTAACTGTAAAACAACAGTATTAAAATTGTCATTTGAATGGCTTACATGCTTTAAATGTTTGTGTTTCCGTCAGGATTAGCATTAAACCCAGGCTAAATCCTAAACAGCATTGCACTCCCTAAGTAGTGTGCTAGTTTTGAAGGTTTTGAAATTCTAGCCTCTACAGCCAATAGTATCAATATCAGTATCAGTATCAATCATTTATTAAGTATGCATGTGGCTGAATCCCAAATGACTATTTCTTTGGATTAGACTGGTGCATGACTCTGTGGTAAACATGACTCTGTGGTAATCTGGTGACTAAAAAGTACTCATAAAGGAAACGTTTTGCATTAAACAGTGCTGTGTTACCATATGTTCATTATCATGTGTTCATTGTAAAAATTTCTGAAATTATTGCAGTATACAGCGATGGCTTCTTTCTTCTACCCTTTCAGTAGTCCATGGTTGGCAAATGACAACATATGCTAAAGGAACTACATTTCTTGGCTGAATATTTATTGTATAATAATATATATTATGTTGGCTGCCACTTTATAAAAGTAAAAAGCCACTCATGCGTTACTGCGATTTTATCACGGGAAGGCTGTTCTTAGGCATGATGTGAAACCGAGCCTCTCATGACTTGTTGCTTTAATACATATTAAAATTAAGAACATCATGCTCTAATTGAGCAGCACATTGTTGCTGTTCCTTTTTTTCAACAAGACCATAAATATCAAAATGAGACAAAAAACTCACCTCTTCGATTATGTCAATGTTGTCTATTGTTCTTGTGGGATTTCTTGTAGTATTGTATCCCTCAGCTAATGCTGGTGCACATTATTTGGTTGTTTTAGATCAAACATGTTAATTTTAAACCTGCAAAAACATTCTTTGTGTGCTCTAGTTTTACAATGACTCCCTCAGCAAAGATTTCTGCCATAGACCTTCCACTGTTTCTGTTTCCAACAACTGACCTGGTTAGATTATGGCTTGTATTTGCAGTCAGTGATGTATATAGGAGTTTTAGAAGGCCTGGAGTGATGTACTTTTCTCACAAATTTGGTCCCACACACTGTAAATCAAGACCTTAACTGTTTTGTTTCCAAACAAAAATGAACAAAGAACTATGATTCAGATTCAGATTCCTTTATTGATCCCAGGGGGAAATTGCATGAAGCACTATTATCATATTTGTAGACTTTATATACAAGAAACATGGTGGTCCTATTAACTGAAAGTGAATGTGTGAGTACAGTATATATTTGTAGTCCCTAAAAATCAAAAGGCCTCTGATGACCTAGAAGATACAGTATAATAAAAAAAGTTATTTCTGTATCTGTAGGTGCAAAGGAAACCAAATACTCAACATATATGCTACTAAAACAGTATCAAAAGCAGTAGCATATATAATATACAATAAATACATACAGCATACTGCCCAGTACACGATGCAACAAACTGTTGAATAGAGCAGGAGATGCAGCTGACAAACGTGAGGATGCTAGGTACACAGCTAATAATGCAGCAGGTAAATAGTAGACTGAGCATGACAACAATAAATAGTGGAGAGTAGTGATTAGAGCCATAATGATGCTGAGCTGTGTGCACAGGTAAAGTATGTGTTGTTGCTAAGAGATGAGCGCAGGGATGTAGCCGAGGGATGGTCAGGGTGGCCAGTGTCCACCTAGAGAGGCCCTTCTGGCCTCTTCAATTATGCAAAGTGAGTTACTATTCATAGGGAAAGTCTGTCATCAATACAGGTACCAGTCAGTTATCTGATGATGCTGTACTTATCAATCAGCATATCTCACAGCAATGGTTTATATTGCTGAGCCAACAGACGAGTGAGCATTGGTCAATATGTTAATATTAGCCTTCTTCACTGCTTAGTACATTAGGAAAACAGTCAAAATGAAGCTTTGTGTCTGTGCACTACAGCATTTTTGTTTTGTTACTCACAATATCAAAGATATTAAAAATGAGCAACAGAGATAAGAAATGGTATAGGGCACAAAACAAATGCAATGCAGCCACATTACATAAATTAGCTTGTCCAGTAATTTTAAAAAGTGTTTACAAGAAATAGTCAGTTATAATTGTTTGTCATGTTCACTAATTGCTTTTTACAGCTGAGTATATGTGTGTGTTTAATGTTGTTGTTTAGATTCCATAGGAGGTGAATCCATTGCAGAGTTATAAGTTTGTGCTAATGATACAATAAGTTGTCACTCAGCCATATTACCTTATACCTCATAACCAGAAGAGTATTATTAACCTCTCTTTCGTTCAGTTTACTTCTTGTAGTTTGCCACACTAATAAAATCAGTGGGTCAGTCCTGGCCACCACATTTAAAAGTTTTGGTTGTAGCCCTGGATGGGCATAAAAATAGCTTCAAAGTACAATTTAGTCAGACCAGTGCTGAGAACAGTTTTCTTAAAGTTTTCTTTTGTAAATACAACATAGACTACAATGTAGAGTCCCCCCCCCCCCCCCCCCCCCGAGTATACAACCGCCCTCATGTCCGGCCGGACACTGAAGGACGACTGACTGTCGAGTTCTCCTGCTACCCACTTCAGACCAGCTGCCCACGCCCCAGCTACTGCCACCTTCCTTGGACTAGCTGCCTGGAAAATTGCATTGAAGTTTTCATAGACTCCTAGCTATTACTACTACTAATACTACTGTTATTAATATTAGTAGTATAATCATTTGTAGGTAGTTTGACCAGAGGAGGATGGGTCCCTCCTTGTGAGCCTTGGTTCCTCCTAAGGTTTCTTCCTCAGCTATGAGGGAGTTTTTCCTTGTCACCGTCGTCCCTTGCTTGCTCACCTGGGGGTTTTTACATTCATGTTAAAACTTTCTTTTCTGGAATTCTGTGAAGCTGCTTTGTGACAAATCAGATGTAAAAAGCGCTATACAAATAAATTTGATTTGATTTGATTTAGACATACTTTCTGGCACATTCAGCTGAGAATTAAGACTGTTAGAGTCCATATTTTGACCACTTACAACATTTGTGTAGTTTATGCACCAAAAACAAAGCAACAATTTTTATTCCTTAGAATGAAGCACATTGTTTTGTTACTGTGACATTAAGACTTATGTATGCAAATGAAGCTATTCCTGGTGGTTTGGATGATGTGGGGGTGGGGGATTAAAAACATTCTGTGGTTTGAGTTTGGGGGGTTGTTAAACTTTTGTAAAAAAAAAAAATCTCATATTGTCTCTCGATTTGTATGAAATGCCGCCAGTGACCAGGCAAGTGAGCTTTAGAGTGAGAACTAAAGGAAAGTGAATGGGCCCTTTTCTGTCAGGGAGTAGCTGAGCTTGTCCTGAGATTACTGTCCAAAACTTGGCTCTTTGACCCAAAAGACCAAGTGTGGAGAAAAACTAAATGCACTGAAAAGGCTGAAGTCCTTTGCCAGGCCCTGTTTCAAAGAAAGGGCTTTTTTTAAAAGCCCAACTAACAGTGCGTTCAGGGCAGCTCAGATAAAATTGTTGCTGAGAAAGAAATGAATATAAAGTACAATATTATTTTGCAACTATCATGAAATTTTAGGTGACAGTTGCTATATTAATTGTGATTAATGATTTGTACTTTTTTTGTTCATTGTCTACAACTACGGGGCTTATGGATAGTGGGTCTTAGCTTGTACTACAGAGGTCTGGGATATGGTCCGCTAAGAGATTTTTTTTCTTCATCTTTCATCTTTTGAGTAGCAACAGCCAGAAAATAAATCAAGAAAGGCTTATTTGGTTAAATTGGCACACAGTAGATCTGTCTCTTTGTAGTTTTAGCACAGAGCTAGTGTGATTTAAACACTATCCATCCACTTACAACAGGCTTAGCTCAAGCAAAGGTACTGAAGTTGATCAGCGCTATTTCCTCTCTCTTAGATAAGCTGCAGGTCTTAAATATATTATTCAAATACACAGATCATAGATAAGTTCAATGCAATCAGAAAGAATGTGATTTTGCTCTTTCAAAGAGGCATCTTTACTAAGCTAGGTGACAGAATTTCATGATCATGACACATTTTTCTCACTTAAGTTAAATAAAAATAGTATTCATTTTAATTGAAAGCTTAAACAATTCTCTTTGATTACTAATCTCCATCAGATCTGCTTCTTTAGTCCTGTCAGTCTCCATCCGGTGCTTTCTCTCCCTCTCTTTCTGTGTGGGGTACATTATCTTTGTTAAACTCAGATTTACAAGAACTCATGAAAATAATGAGAGATCAATCTTTTTTGTTGTTGTTTTAACTGGTAAAATCATGTCATCTGACTGGCCTTTGATGGAGCTACCATTTCTTAAATTCCATCCACAGGTTGAGGAATAAATGAATATATAATTGTGTGATGATCAACTCTATATGACTTTTTTCACTGACATTAACTTACTGTGAACATTAATGTATGGAAAATACTGGTGTCATTGTGTCCAAATACTGAAGAGAAATATAAAAACAAAGAATATAAAGAGCTGTCAGCGGTGTAATATCTATCTCTATTGCTTGTTAACATTCTCACTATGAAGTGAAGTTTCTTCATACTGCTAGTTTGCTTGTCAGCTAGCTAAGTGTAAGCCCTATTGGAGCTGGATTAATTTTACTAGAGAAGGCCCAGTAATGTAATGACTGGCTGTTTTATACAGAGGAAAATATCTATATAATTTCCCTAAATTACCTATAGCCCAGATCAAAACCTGTAGATAGACTGTGTAGATGGATCCATCTACAGGTTCAGGAATTAAGGAATATAAAATAAGAATAAACTATAGCTGATTTAAACTAGCAATATTTCTGTGAGGGCTAAAGCTCCCTAAACCTGGCCTAGTGTCACTCATGTCTACAACTAATAAAGTACCAGCTTTGTGGAGCCACATTTGCTGGCTACCTACAGTGCCCTCCATAATTATTGGCACCCCTGGTTAAGATGTGTTCTTTAGCTTCTAATAAATTGAGGGTTTTTTTAAATAATATAGGACCACGATGGAAAAAAGAGCAAAATCCAACCTTTATCTCAAGTGCATTTATTCAGTAGGAAAAAAATCCCACATTAAGAAATAATTGTTTAACATCAAATAATGTGTGCCACAATTATCAGCACCCCTGATGTTAATACTTTGTACAACCCCCCTTTGCCAACAAAACAGCACCTAATCTTCTCCTATAATGTTTCACAAGATGGGAGAACACAGAAAGAGGTATCTTCGACCATTCCTCTTTGCACAATCTCTCTAAATCATCCAGCGACCTGGGTCCTCTCCTCTGCACTCTCCTCTTCAGCTCACCCCACAGGTTTTCAATGGGGTTAAGGTCTGGGGACTGAGATGGCCATGGGAGGAGCTTGATTCTGTGTGTGGTCAACCATTTCTGTGTAGATCTTGCCATATGTTTAGGGTCATTATCTTGCTGAAAGACCCAGTGACGACCCATCTTCAGCTTTCGGGCAGAAGCCACCAGATTTTGTTTTAAAATGTCCTGGTATTTCAAAGCATTCATGATGCCATGCACCCTAACAAGGTTCCCTGGGCCTTTGGAAGAAAAGCAGGCCCACAGCATCACTGATCCTCCCCCGTATTTCACAGTGGGCATGAGGTGCTTTTCTGCATACTCAGCTCTTGTGTTACGCCAGACCCACTTACAGCATTTGTTGCCAAAAAGCTCTATCTTTGTTTCATCTGACCAAAGCACACGGTCCCAGTTGAAGTCCCAGTACTGCTTAGCAAACTCCAAACGTTTACGTTTATGATTGTGAGTGAGAAAAGGTTTTTTCCGTGCATGCCTCCCAAACAGCTTGTTGGCGTGTAGATAGCGTCTGATGGTTGTTTTGGAGACTTCGTGACCCCAAGATGCTACCATTTGTTGCAGTTCCGTAACAGTGAGCTTTGGAGAACTTTTTATTTCTCTTATCATCCTCCTCACTGTGCGTGGTGGCAAAATAAACTTGCGTCCTCGTCCAGACTTGTTTACCACTGTTCCAGTTGTTTTAAACTTCTTAATAATTCCTCTGACAGTAGATACGGACAGGTGTAGGTGAGTGGCTATTTTCTTGTAGCCATTGCCTGACCTGTGAAGGTCAACACACATCTGCCTTACTTGAATGCTATGTTCCTTTGTCTTTCCCATGTTGAAGAGAAATGGCCTCTGTGTCACGTCATAATTATACCCCAGGGAAACAGGAAGTTGTGAATTGCTAATTAAATGTTCCTACATACTTTGATTAACTTCGTAAACTACTGTAGAAGTGACAGAAATTCTTTAATTACATTTATTTCCTAAGAATTGTTAGGGGTGCCAATAATTGTGGAACAGGTGATTTTATGAAGAAAAATTATTTCTTAGTCAGGGATTTTATTTTCCCCCTAAAACTCTACTTGAGTTAAAGGTTACATTTTTCTACAATTTTCAGTGTGACAGTATGTTTCCACAATAAAAACTGAATTTATTTTAAGGCTTTTGACACATCTTAACCAGGGGTGCCAATAATTATGGAGGGCACTGTATACTGCTTCATAGCTATCCTTACTTTTTCATACTTACTGCACTTGTTCTGCAAGGCTGCAGGCTAAAACTAGCTTTAGCTATCTAGCTAACAAATACACAAGCAAAACTTCCACCAAATGTACAAACCCAGTTTGAAAAAAAGTTGTGAGAGTAGGTGAAATGCTTAAATTAGCAATAAGTAAATTCTACAGTACAAAAACATTATGAAACTGCACTATTTGACGGTTTAGCTTATGAACATTGGTTTTTGCAAATATACACTCATTCCAAACACGATGCCTGCAACACATTCCATAATAGTAGGGGTGGAAGCATGTTTGCCACTGTGTTACATCACCTTTCCTTTCAACATCCATTAATAATTGTTTATGGACTGAAGACACCATTTGATCCAGTTTTGAAAGTGTAATTTTTTGCCATCCGTCTGTTGTACAATTGTTCCTCTGCGCAACTGTATGAGGCCTTTGTGGTTCTATTTTAAGCTTAATAATAGACATGTTTTCAGTTCTGGACTGCAGGCAGACCAATCTAACGCCCACACTTTCTGATTACACAACCATGCTACTGTAATATGTGCTGAATGTGGATTTTCATGTTGAAATAAGCATGGCTAACTTTAAAAAAGAATGCTTCCAAAAGGCAGCATATCACTGCTGTCAGAACAAAACCTCATATCTCCAAAATATCCTCATATCCTTCTCACAGGAGAAGGAAAAACCTACTTCAATTTTAATGTAAGTCAGTGGAATCAAAATTTTTTCCAAGTCATTTTGGGTCATTTCTTTTGGTTGATTTTTCATGAAATTTACATAAAAAGGTGACAGGTATTTTCAAATTATGTCAAAAACTAAACATCAAAAAAAATAAAAACATCTAAAATTGAGATTTTAAAACAAGGTTTTCTTAGATGCGTTCTTAGATGAGCTCAACCCAGTAAAGTCAGCAGTGTTTCTGGATGTTGTTGATATATGGCCTCCAGTGTGCAAAGTACAGTCTTAACTCATATTTGTTGATGCAGTTATGGATGGTGTTTATTGGCAATGATTGCTGTAGATGGTGAAATATCTAAAATCCTTGCCACTGCTTGCTGAGAATGCTTATTTTTAAACTGTAGGATTTCTTGGTGATACTTTTTTAGCAAAGTGCTGAGTTTCAACCCATCCTTACTTGTCAAGGACCTTTCCTAAATATTCCTTTTATATCCAAGCATATGTGAGTGCATCACATATTTGAGTTGTTTTGTGAACATTTCACATTTCTAGTCTTAAATTGTTCTTGTCCCAACTGTTTTGGGAAATGCAGCCATCAATTTTAGAATGTGTGTTTATTTCCAAAAAACGAACGATGAAGTTCATGAGATGAGACTTTACATATCTTGTCTTTGTATTGTTTCTATTCAAATGCAGGTCCAAGTAGATTTACAAATCACTACCTTCTATTTTTATTTGCATGTTGCCTACTGTCCCAACATTTTTTTGGAATTGTGTTTGCAAGTTAAAAGTTAATACTTTTAGACCTGAGACTTGTCCCAGAGAATGTGTTTTTCTTGTTTACTTCTCCTTTAAAGCCAACTAAATGCATCCGATTCACTTTCTGCTTACTCTGATACAACCTGACTCTGGAACAGTGGAGTGTGGAAAATTATTGTGGTCACCTTAAGTAACTGTGATCATCTCAAATCATTTTGATCAGGTGATTATGTAGTAGTTGTGAAAGGTCTACTTTAATTATACGCTACAATTTTTATGTTCAGAATATGTAAAAATTGATACATTGCTTGCTGCCCTGTGTGAAATAAAAGTATTCTTATTTTAAAAATTTTAAACAGTAATGAATATTAATGCATACATTATTATTGAAGAAGTCCTCTGCAGAAAAATGCAAACGCCTTCAAATTCTCAACCTCAGACAGCCACTGGTGATGGTGAAAAGATCACATGTTGTATGGATCACATGTTGCCCTTATGTAATTAAGCATGTTTATTCACACAGTCTCTCCAGCCTCTCACTGCTTCATGCATTCAGAGCCACGGGATTATTGCCAAACTGCAGTCAGCACATAATATTCTTTCTGTTTATTCTTTGAGGCAGAGGAACATGCTAACATATTGACACCCGACTGTGCAAGCCCCGGAGCAAGGGTCATGAATTATGGAAAGCAAAAGCCCATGGAAAAACGTGGCTATGTCTTACCTCGGAGGACCCTGCGTCATAATGATGTGCATATCATACTGATGACATGGCTGGTGTTTTGCCAGAGTTGATCCAGATCAAGCTCCTGGCTCAATGTTTTAGGATTTCTGAAAGCAGTCTGATGAAGATACCCAGTGGAGCAACTACCGCTCAGTAATATGTCCAGAGAGGGAATACGGGGCATGTGATGCACTAAGGATTTTAATAGTATTTGCTGCTTGGTACTGCATACCTTACTGGAATAAAAAGGTCTGTGAAGTGTAAACTTGTTTGAAATTATACAGACCATTGAATGAATATTCATCCACAGCATGTATATTTATATAAACATTGTTTCATATGTCCAAAATTGGTAGGCACCTGTTCATCCAGCCTTTCTTCTGAAATCGAGAGTATTAAGAGAGAGTTTCTCCTTGTTTGCTGAAGTAACAGCTTCTGTTCTTCTAAGAAGGCTTTACACTAAATGTTGCAACATTCCTGTGAGGATTTGATTGCATTCAACTGCAAGAGCATTGGTGAGGTCAGGTACTGATGTTTGATGAATAGCTCTGCATAAAGATCAAACAAAAACAAAAGATCAAACAAAGATCCAGAAATAGGGACTTGACTTGAAATAGGGACTGTCTCAAGACTTAAGACTAAAAAATTTCAGCTGGAGAAGAAAAAAAAATTAAATGAACTGCCAAATGCACCCATTAATTTTTTCTTTCATTCATTCATCTTATAAGCCACTTATCCTTGTGGGTTGCAGGAGTTGCTGGAGCCTCGATTTGTGTTCATTGAGTGTAAGGCAGGAAACACCCTGGACAGGTTGCCAGTCCATCACAGGACATTTTTTCATTACTGCAATACAGTTCTCTTACTGATCGCAGGCTTCAATCTTTTAAACACCATGCTTACATGTTTACTTTTGGGATTTACTTCTGTTCAGTGTAAAACCTGCAACTAGTAACAAATATAAAATAAAATTCTGACTCAACTCCCAAAAGACTCAAGACTTGACTCAGACTCCCATGTAAAGACTTATGAACATCTCTGCAAACACCATCCCAAAGGTATAGGATGGAGCCCCACTCCAATGCTGGGGGGTGGCTTTTAACCTCTGCAACCAATGTTTGACATTGAGCGTTGTGTCATTAGGCTCATGTGTGGCTGCTTCAGTGTGTCCGATTTTTATTGGCTATAATACAAGCTGTGTGTGCCGTGTCTGCAATGGGCATACCATTAAGTAAATTCGCTAATTAGAAGGTGTGTGTGGGTATTTTTGCACATACTGTAAGCAATTCATACACACAGCTGGTGTGCTTAGTCTGTTATTTTATCTGCAAGCAATTCTAGTTTGAAAAGGAAAATCTTGTTGTTTCATTTACTTCATTAAGTATTTTCCTGCTCTTAATCCAGGAGCTGTACATAACAACAAAGAAATCAGTACAAATGTTTAGGAAGCTTTAATGATTTTGCAATTTGAATGTGGCAAAAACGGAACTGGCATATTACTGCATTACATTCTCTCAGCCCTTCAAGTACATCAGGTCAAAGGTTTTGCTCAAACTCTAGCAGCAGAATGCTAAACCTTTTTCCTGGCCCAGAGCTAAGAAGTTTGCACCACACTAAAAGGTGTTGTGGTATAGAGCAAGGTGAGTTATTAAGTATAAAGTGCAAAATAATTTGTTCTGAGAAGACAGTACAGCTGATGTAAATTAAGAGACTTTAGGCCCTGCTCTCAACTCATCCAGCGCTGCTATGCTGTACCATTAAGGCAGTATTGATTAGTATTAATGATGCTTTTCACACACCACAGCAGCACATTAGCTGGGAACAAAAGGCTGAATAGAAGTGATAAATGTGCTGCTGAATAGCTGTAGCCATTCTGACATATTTCAGAGAACTAAATCAAAATAACTGCTAGATAGCTTTAGTAATTGTCTTGAACGTCTGCAGTATGTACACACTGCTATGAGACAGAGTTCTTCCTTGTCTAAATGCAAAATAAAGAATATACTCTATTTATGACAGTAACGCCCTATGGCAACACTTGTGGGAACATGCAGATCAATTGGTGCTAAGATTTTGTAAAGGTGTGTTTTTATTTGTTTTATGGAATTATATTGTGATCATTATGTCGACTTTAAATTACTTCCAATTTGGACTGCATTTGTATGTTCTTGCAACATGTCAGCTTGTTGGATCTAACCCTGTTTGGTGGCAGTGATTATAAATGCTTTATATTGTACATGTTTAGGTAGTATGATTTCTTTTTCCTTCTTTGTCGACTTCAACATATGTTTTGCATGACTGTTTGACATAATGTCATGCTTTCATGTTCACGTGCCTGAGGATTAATCATAGCCTAAGGATCTAAACCTACCTGCTGTAAAATGAGTTAATCTGTGTGTGTGAAGCTGAAATTTAGCCAGTTAAACCTGCTGCATTAGACATACCCACAAAAAATACACTTTTATCTTTAAGTTTTTTCCTCCTTGTTTTCTTATTTTCTTTTTTTTCTATGTACATTCTTTTATGAGAGATGATTAACCAGTTACATTTTTTCCTGTCACTTGAGCATGATTCCCAACGCAATGGTACAAAGAATCCAGAAGTTGTTAGGGGGCCCCTTGGTGGCCATAGGGCCATAAGCAGGTGTGTCACTTTTTAGGTAGAGTCAGAACTGCCCACATAAATAGGGCTGTTATTTTGCTATAGCTAAGAAGTAACACAGACGACACACACAAATTGTGGCCCTGTCATGGCACTGTTTATCTGATGGTAAATATTCTTTTAGTGTTCAAGTCTCGTGTCTCTGTCTAATCAGTATTACTGCCATTGTTGATCCTAACGCAATTTTTCACCAGGTTTTTAAATGTGAAGAAAATTCGATACAAAACCAGCCACCAGGAGCAGCTTAACCTTTAGTAAATTGAGCAGAATTTGTAAAGAGTTGCACTTTCGATTTCTCCACTCATTTTTTGTGTGAATGCTCCCTCTCCGCATGTACACAGTTCACAAACTGCGTATTTCAGCTTATGTACCAGTTTCCTGCTTTAACAAAAACATGGGCAGAATGCATCCGATATGCACCTGAATCTGGTGTAAAAGGCTCAGTATATCAACCCTCTTGAGTATCACACCTTAAGAACTTTTAAAAAACAAAACCTGTTCATGGCTTCTGGTCTCAAATCTTCATGATGAATATGTAATTCAGCCTTTATTCTGGCTTCTTCAATGAAAGTGCTGCCTTTCACTTTCTTCTTTCACAGACTAGACACTGCTGCGCTACTTGAGGCGAGAGGAAGTGTGAGAGGTACTTTCCTTTTTCCCTTTCTTCTGTGGGGGGTCCAGGGTATCTACCCCAGGGCTTACTCCTCCAGCTCTTATGCATGGATGCCTCTAATGGTGCCCCCTTCTGAGCGGCCTACCCCTTTGCCAACACTCGCTTAAGCCCCAAGGTTTACTTTTGAATTTGTACTTCCACCTTGCACATTAGAGGAATGTCAGAGCTGAACAAACACATTAACATCACAGCAGTGGCCTGCCAGACACTCGCTCTTTCACCTTCTCTCCCTCCCTCGCCCTTTCTTTTTAAATCTATTTTTTAACGAATACCGAAGTTGAAGCCTTTTTTAGACACAGGAAAATAGAACAAGGCCTGAGCTGCACTGTCAGAAGAAAGTGCTACAAAGGAAAGATAAATGCGAGATTTGTCATTTGAATCAAATCCAGAACAAGACAATAAAGGCATGAATAAAGTTATTTGTTCTCGTGTTCTTCACCTAATAATCATACCCAGTCAGAACATTTCCCCTGGATTCTCTTGAATTAAGTGAAACATCTGCTCTTTCTGATCTTAGGCAGATTTTTTTTTTACATGATAAAGGGGAATAAAAATTTGTAGTAACCAGACAAGCATATAGTCTTACTTACCTCTACTATCTAAGAAGGGAGAAAGATGCCTAAACTGGTCATTAAGGACTGGTACATATACTGTAGTTCCCACAATACTGAGACAGTTAAAACACAAAAAGATGTTAGAACATTTGATCCAGTAACACGATTAATCAACAAAACCTGTACCCTTACAAAAGACCAGTCCCCCCAAAACACGTAGCATAGCGCGCAGTAAATTAAACCTTGCTTTACTCACAATAAGGTCACCGGATACATAAACACTTCTGATTCAAGATCTTTTTTAAGAGCATAACCATGATTTTATACATTTATGCATATAGTAAAACGGGGCAGGTGATGAGGCGGAGTGGCATGTGTTTATAATATTGACTTTAAATTAAAAACTACCACTGTTGGTGAATTCATGTCTTTTCAGTTTGTTGCGATCAATCTTTTAGTGACACTTTTGTTTTATTAATTGCAATGTACAGACAGCCAAAGCAAAATAGTCAGAATCAGATTTCTCAGAATTAGAATTTCCTGGCCAACTGTACTGGTGTGTTGACACACACACACACACACACACACAATATATACAATATACAAGCAAGATCCATATAATTACAGACAATACACAATGTACGCAGTCTACACAGTATACAACCAATATAGCAAAATTGTTCCACAGAAATTGCAGGACTAATGTCAACAGTATCCACAAGCAATGATAAAACTCCTGTCTCTAAAACCTGTAACTTGCAAATTGATAATCCATCAGACACTAACAAAATAGAATACATTAGACTTCTAGAGACCTTTCATTTAAAACAGCACATGGGCAGCCCCATTCCCAGTCACATCCTGGATCTGGTAATCGCTAAAGGTTGAAACACAAATGTGTCCTCATCTCAGATGTTTTCATATCAGACTATTTCTTCATATTCTTCTAACATTTGAGAAGACTCAGAAACACTTGAGAAGTTTAAATACATTTATAATAGTTCATCAAATACATCTCCAACTCTTTCCTGTAATTATCTGGTTTCGGATCTAATTGCTAGATGAAAGGTAACTCTGGATATATTTTCACCAGTCAAAAGGAAAAAAACTCATGTACTCATAAAAATCTGTGAATGAGTGAGAGAATATGTCCACTTAGAAGAAATTGTCATAGATCAGAGTACTTATGAAGGAAAACTAAATTGTGTTATGTTATGATTTCCTCAAAGATCTCCACCTACCATGATGCTAAGAAAACATTCAGACAGCTTTATCAGGTGCTCACAACTGTTGTAAACAAATTATCCAAATGTGATTTTGGCCCTGTTCCTATATTACTCCTTAAGATGTGTTTTTTAATTTAATCAAAAATATATTTTATCAATTAGAAACTGTTCTCTGTCAACAAGTGTTTTTCAGATGCTTTCTTTAAATTATATTTAATGAATAGACCATTCACTGGTTTCACTGTGAAATCATTCATCAAAAAAATGGTACATTTCTTGTGGAGTCCCACAAGGTTCAGTTTTAGGGACACTGCTTTTCTATTTATATGTTACCTCAAGGAAAATTTCTTAGGAAATATGGTCTTTGTCATGCATCCAGCCAGTCCTTAGGAGGACACAAACTACATCTCCCAGAATCCACTGGGGGATCACGTGACAGAGCTACTTCCCTCGCACCCAGAATCTGACTCAGACTCCTTTACCCAGAATTCCCAGAGAAGTCACATGACTCCTGGCCTGTCCTCATGCTTGTATCATAGCTCACATTCACCTGACTACTAATATGTTTCAGCAGTTTATAAGCCTGGGCTTTAGCCAGATCTAGTTGTGAGGTATTGCTTTGTGAAACTACTGAGTGTTTAATCTGTTGTATATTCCATGTGTTTGACCCTTTGTTTGTTAATTTTCGACTTTGCCTTTTTGCTCTGCCCTTTTGTACTTTTACCTGATCTATTGGATTCCTGTTTTTGACCTCTCCCTTGTTTTGCAAACTACGTCTTGGATTTGCCCTTGTCTTTTATGATCGCCCTTGTTACTCTGCTGTGCCTTTTGGTACTGACACACACCTATTGCCTGACTACATTGTATGCCTCTACTTCTACAAGTAAAGCCTTGTGTTTTCAATCCATTTGTGTCTGATTTCTGGTGACACGTTACAGAATACCTCACCTAACATGCAGACGGTGGACCAGGAAGCTTTTCAAAAAGCTTTGACAGAGCAAGGACAACTTCTCGGCTGACACCAACAGGCTCCGGAGTGACTCACTTGCTAGAATCACTAGCCCACCAGCAAGCAGAGCAATAAGCTCAGTTGGCTGAGCTAGTTGCCAGTAGTTAAGGGGTTGAGTAACCAAGAGTAGAATCTGGGCCGGACTGAAACAGATGTCAGCACCGCTATTCCTACCGCTCCCATAGCAAGCTCTCCTGCAGCTTTCCCAGTTAGTAAACCTGATAAATTTGAAGGGGATATTGACAAGTGTCAAGGTTTTTTACTCCATTGTTCCATTTTCTTTGACAATTCCCCAGCCAGTTCTGATCAGGTCAAGATATCCTTCATAGTTTCTAGGTTAGCAGATAAAGCACTAGAATTGGCTATGGCCAGCTGGACACACATTCACCGTTTATCCTATGCCCAATTCCTTAATTAATTCAAGACAGTGTTTGACCACGCGTATGAGGGTAAGGTTAGTGGGAAATTATTATCGAAACTACGCCAGGCCAGTCACTCAGTAGTAGATTACTCACTCAAATTTAGAACCCTAGCAGCTAGTAGTGGCTGCAATGAGGCTGCCCTCTTAGTCATGTTCCATCAAGGGCTCAGTGCTGACATTTTCAATGAACTAGGATGTAGGGATGATGAGTTGAATTTGGACCAACTCATTAATCTAGCTATCAAGCTGATTCATCTCTTGCATCACTAAAATAAACTCAAGATGGAACGAAACACCAGAAGGGCACTCTCTCGAGTCAGAAGCACACCCGAACCAACAGAAGCTACAGAACTAATGCAGTGTGACTCTTCTCGTCTGTCACCAGAGGAGAGACTATGTAGGTTGAGAAATCGTCTTTGCCTGTAGTATGGGAATGCTGGACACCAGGTTCATGACTGCAAAGTCAAGCCACGAATAAGCACGGTGTCGACCCCTAATGTGGTGAGTGTTCTCACAAAGGGGTTGATTTCCAAGTCATTTCTGTTACCTGTCAATATATATAATATGTGTCATCCCCAGGCTCTTACCCTTCCATCTTTTATAGATTCTGGAGCAGAGGGAAATTTCATCCATGCCTGGCTTGTTGAGCAGCTACAGATACCCTTGGAGAATGTACAGACTGTTTTGAAGGTGGCTGCGTTAGATGGAGGTCCAGTAGGAGAGGGGACCATTTTGAAGATCACCAAACTTTTGAGTTTGCAAACCAGCGCTCTTCACAAAGAGACTGTGATTTCTAGTTTTAGAGAAATCTGAGTTCAAACTGATATTAGGACTCCCTTGTTTAGAAAAACAAACCTTTTATCACATGTTCATGCAGTCTTGAGACGATTCATAGACAATAATCTATTTTTGAAAGGAGAAAAATGTGAATTTCACCTGCACTCAGTAGCCTTCTTTGGATATGTAATTAGTGAGCAGGGAGTAATCATGGATGATCAGAAAGTGGAGGCAGTTGTTCAGTGGCCCACTTTCACTTTTGTTAAAGAGCTGTAAAGATTCTTAGGTTTCACCAAGTTCTACATCTTGGATTCGCCCTTGTCTTTTATGATCTCCCT
The DNA here is from genome assembly GCF_015220715.1 of Pygocentrus nattereri. Taxonomy (NCBI): domain Eukaryota; kingdom Metazoa; phylum Chordata; class Actinopteri; order Characiformes; family Serrasalmidae; genus Pygocentrus; species Pygocentrus nattereri. The sequence continues at coordinate 14,495,856 of NC_051213.1, forward strand.
TGTTACTTTACTGCAGCTTTTGAAACTGACCCACGCCTGTTGTCTGACTACGTTGTATGCATCCACTTCTACTAGTAAAGCCTTGTGTTTTCAATCCAGGAGTGTCTGATTTTTGGTGACACGTACCAATATTAATCTTCATAGCTATGCTAATGACACACAACTACACATTTCCATTCCTTCTGAAAATCAAGACAATGTTGACAGGCTTACCAGCTCAGTGTCAGATATTTCTCAGTGGATGTCACAAATATTCTTCAAATAAATCAGGAAAAAAATGGGATACTGATCCTTGGAACTAGAATTCATTGAAAAATGCTTTATGAGTAGCTGAGCTCTTTTTCTTTGTATCCCATCTTAGATTTTGAGCTCCTTTTTGTCCTGCTTGCAAACACGGTCATGAAAATAGATTTTTATCATTTGTTCAGCCTTTTCTGTCCAGATTGATGCAGAAAAACGTATCTGTTTGTTACAAGCACAGTTGATTAATGTTATGGTCTTCATTAAAAAAAACAATCATGTACAAAATGCAACTGTTTCTGACAAAAAAAAAAGCTGAAATCCCTCCCCTTTCAAAAGAAACTGCACTGACTACCTGTATCGCTACTAGCTTAGGAGCTGGATGTCAACAAAGTTATTGTTACTATATTTGTCAACCACAGTATACTGGAGTTTAAATCAAATAGTGAAATTCAACTTTAATTTGAGGGTATTTACACCATAAAAAGGTAAAAAGAGCAGGAATTATTACCATTTCATGCATTCTTTTGTCATCATTTTTAGTTTTCTGGGCCTTTTGGTGTTTCTGAGCTTATTACTGCCTTTTTTCTTTTAAAAAATGTACCAAATAGTTCATTTGGCCAGAGACAGATCTTTGGACTTCATATTGAGAGTTAACAGCTTAAGATTCTAAACACTTGAAATAAGGAGGAAATAACACACACCTGGCCATAGGATAATTGAGCATGCAGTTGTCCAAATACTTAGCCCCTAAAAATGGGGCGCTATGTATAGAAATGGTTGTATGGAAGTATATGGTGTGAATGTAGGTAACTATGTAATATACCCTCAAAATAAAACTGAAAGCCTGCACTTTGAGCTCATATTGACTATTTAATCTAACTACAATATGCTGTGGTAGACAGCTAAAATAATAATAATATAAAATATGCTGACATCTTTGCCGACACTTGTAGGCCTGACTGTATATGTTTTACTAGCAAACTTGGCAGCATAGCACAGCCTGTAAACTGTAATAAATGTACAGGCATTAATATTCTTAGACACACAGTAATATTCTCTGAAACAAAATGATGGTTCTTGTATTTTCCAGTACACTTTAAAATGCTGAATCTTTTCTGCCACTTCATCGTATAGCACAGTGGTTTGAATTTACAAGGGTTCTTTCAACATTTTAGTGAGTGCATTTTTTCACAATGGTACAAATGTATAACAGAAATAAAGACAGACTTAGGATTCTTTATTTGCCATTCCAACCATATGCAGGCATGCAAAGATATTAAGTGGCACGTTATCAAGGCTAAGGTGCAAAATACAGCACATAACATGATAAGACACAGTACACACTAATGAGTGTTATATTTGTGACAGTAATAAGAAGCAGAAATGCGGGTTTCAGATACACATTCTTAGGTTAAAAAAAACCTTTGCAGGTCAGAACGAAAAGACTCAAAGCATGGTCTTTCACAGATCAGATGGAACCAGTGGAATGAAGTCTTTTCCCCAGGACATGTCTAAATGTATATAGGACATATGTAGAGTTCTTTCTAGCCTAGCTGTCCTTTTGTGCATAAGTGGAGATGCTCTGTATTCTTTAGAAACCCTGTGATTAAATTTAGTAGAGTCATACATTTCTGCACTTTCTTATTTTAATTTTTGTCAAACTAACTAACAGAAAACAACAAAACTTCCATAATCCCACTACAAATCTTACATGGCAGCAAGAAAGGAAGCATACCACTGACAGTTCACACTGGCTCTGCTTTACGACAGTTGAAGACATACAAAAATGTTAACTTTTTCCTCACATCTGCAGTCATGTCTCTACGCTGCACCAAATCACATTGCTTATTTCTGCAAACCACAGCAGTATCTCCCACTTTCCATCTTCCATTAGAGTGCAAAATGGATGTTATTTTTACCTTTGGGTGCTGCATTAAGCTAGAGCCTGTGGATGATTATGGAAGTGGAGGAAAGTTCTAAAAGTGGAAATAATATTGCAATTGCATTATGAAATACAGCAGAGGAATCTACTGAGCTTTTGCTTGCACTTAACGCTTTTCTTTTATGCTCCCGGAACATTGCTTACACCGTTGACTGCATTTAAACCTCTCCAATTTGATTTGTTGAGTAAATGCTCATTTCTGGAGATTGTCTCCAGATAATTCTGAAAAACACAACAATAAAAGTAAAGTGTTTTTGGCTACATTCAACACATCAGTGCTCACTGAGACAGTCTCTCATCTCTCAGTCAGCAGGTCTTGTGTTATTATTGGAGCTGTTACGTCAGAACTATTACGCTGTTTTAATTGCATTCTGAAGTAAAGTTTGGCTGAGGAAAGAGGCACGGAGCTCGCATCATTAAAAGACAGTCAGCCATCGACTCGCTGACGTTCCTACAGTGTTTTCCATGGGAAGTTACAGGGCTTGTTAAGCATGCAGAGATGTTGGAGAGGAATGCCAGCCAGCTCGCACTAGTTTGAAATGAAGATGAGATTTTACATTTTGTGTATCAACTCAATTATACCACAGTGACAAAGGTCACATTCGGAGCTGATCTAGCCCAAAACAACTAGCGCCTCCTTTGAATAAGTGAGGACTCTTTGTCCCTGCACCCTGGAGCCATGAATACATTCCCTCACGCCATTTTGAAACGCTCCCGCCTCAGCGCCAAGCTGCCGTAATGATGTCGGACAGGCTGGAAGATACCTGCAGCCCTCAGGCAAAGATTACTCATTCTGAGCTGGAAAGAATTGTTTTGTTTTTCTCTTCCTCTCCTTTTCCCTCTCACTCTGTGCCAGACGCCTTTTTCAATGCATTTTCCTTTTCTATCCTTTTCGCATCCAGCAAGCATCATGTTTTAAACATCAGTTACAGTAAGTTGAAATCGTAATGAGGGTGAGGCAAACCCCAATCTCAGAAGTTGCATATCTCAATTGTGGTCATATTTCATGCAAAAATGAATCCCTCAAATCTGATAGGTACGGCATTGCCCACTGTATAGGATGGCATTAAGAAACGCTGTCACTATTCTTCCAAGTAATCCCCAGGGCTTTTCCTTGGTCGATTGGGTTAAACCCAAGAAATGTCCAATGGGATAGGCTGATGTCAGGATTTAATCCCACCTAGAAACCAAAGTCCAGTCCGATAGCTTTTGAAAAATGTGCTGAAGAGAAATGTGGTGAATATGAAAAGCATGACCTCATCCACAGCAGTGCTGCCTGTGCTTTTAATGATCTGTCACTAAATGCTGCCATGAATTATTCTTGTAATATGGTTTAGTCATGTTGGATCACAGTAGACGACAGAGTGCTGAGTGTAATTATGACAGTTCCATAATTTCACTACACAGAATTAACCCCATAAACCCTAGGCTTATTGTGCAGTTATTAATCTTAAGGCATTATTCAGGAACTACTATTATTTGATAACTTTTAATCTATTATTCTATGTAGTGAAAAGCTCATGTTTCAGATTTTCCATTATTAACTGACATGCTTAACTCTTGTATCTTCAGCCTTCTGATTTTCTTATATTTTTCTCATTCTTAGTCCTGCAAAAACCCACAGTTAAGGTGTAACACTGGATGCTAGTTTATCATTTGAGTTCAACATCAATACTATTTTTTTATTATTTATATCACTGATTAGACTGCTGTTACATATTATTGCTGGTTGCCTCACTGTATCTCTAAAGAGGATGCAACTAGTACTACCACAAGGTCTTGCTTATGATATTTAATGGCCTAGCTCCAGCATATGTTCAGACCACAAGTAAAAGTGGTCCATATCTGATTTACTGCCCCAGTCTGATTTTGCATATAATATCTATATCTGACATGATAAAAACATTTTCATGATACATGATATGTATCACAACACAGAGACAGAATGCACTAGTAGTGCCACATTTAAAAACAGCCATTAAAAACTCTGGGTACAGTGATTTTCACTCCAGATTTCAAATACTGTACTGCACTAGAGCCAAGGTGCAAATGAAGGTGCAAGGAGTCCTGGGGGACCTGGGGCCACCCTAATTAGCCTCTTGGATCCTTAAATGTCTCAAAATCTAAATTCTGGGGGGTTCCCTGAAAATTATGATGCTATGCTGTTTGTTGGGGAAAAGAATGGAAGGAAAAGTCATCATTAAGTCTGCCTCACTCAGGAAACGGCTAGCTTCTGTATGTGATATTCTGAACTAACTAGTGATGCAGCACTGGTCTGCTTCAGGGTTGTGCTTTTGCAAATTGCTTCACCCAGTTGGTAACGCTCTTCACTTCATTGCCTAGCAACTGTAACAATGCCCTGGATACCTCTAAAAACATTAACAACATGCTGTAGCATATTTGCAAATCTGAATACTTGCCTAATTGCTCAAGAGATTGGGGGTAAAAAGTGAATTGTTACTCATTTGTAAATCATATTAAGAATCATAGCTCAATCATTTTAGAATCCAGATTAAAAACATATTTGTTTAGGCTAGTATACGCAGAGAAATATTCTGGCTCATATTCTCTGCTTGTTATTGGGCTGTTATTTACATTTAGAGCAAGTGAATGAATTAAATACATTATTATTATTATTATTTTTAACTATAATAAAAAAAGCAATTGCCATAGAAGAGCTACTTTTGGTTCCCTAAAGAATTATGTTTGACAGGGAAATCTTTTAAAGTGTAAAAAAAACTGATGTAAAGCTCTGCACTATTTAAATGTTCTTCCAAGAACCTTCACATTATATGGAGGTTCTTTAAAAGGGTTTTTCTGATGGGCACTTCAAACAATCTTACAATGATTTTTGCAAATTATTCTCTTTCACTGAAAGTTTTTTCAGGGAACCAAAAGAGGTTCTTCGATGATTTTGTGCAAAGAAAACAAAAGTTGTGCCAGACCAGTTCCTGATCATTGAGCAATTTGAAATGATAAAAAGGTGCACAAAGGAACCCAAATCTTCCTCATAAATGTGCAACCATTTGGTACACCATTCTTTTGCAATCCCAAAGCTACACCACATCATGCTGCCGTGTCATGTGTCTTGACAATGCAGTAGTAACCCAGCCACAGTGTAAACAGTGTGGAAGGTAAGGAGTAAATAAAATGAGAGCTGAGAGCTGCCTGAGTAGATTAGCATCTGAGAAGCAACAGGGAACCGCTGCATGTCCCAGTTAACTTTAAAGGAGGGACGCGTGACAGCTATGATACATTACCGGTGGAATGCAACAGTACCTGAAAGCGATCAATCTTCACTTTAATTCAAAGCTGCTCTCTTCATCATGTTGTCAAAGAGCTTGGCCGCTTAGCTTAATACCGAGGCATGGCGATGGCTAAAGCAAGCTGAATCCAAAAAAAGATGATCGATTATCTAATGGCAGGAGAGACGCCATTGGAATCTTCTCATTTGTTAGAACGCTAAAGATGACTTTGATTAATCACTGTTGACGTTTCACAAGTCAGACCCAAAGTGAAATGAAAAGTGTCTGTACTGTTGCATGTTTGGAAACATTGTGGACCTCCACTGGTATTCAAGGTGAAACCTATAAATGGGGCAGCTGAAGGCATGACATTCACGTTACCACACAGTTCCAGAGTACTATGTGACTTATGGAGACCTATGCTGAGTCTGAACAAGGCTTATGAAACCACAAAAGTCTCTCCTAATCAAAAAGACTCCAGTGCACCAGTAGTTATGGGGTATCTGAGGGGGCATAGGATCTCTCACTTGGAATCAAGACCCCAAAATTTCTGACTTTCCAAAGGAAAAAGGTTCTTGCATTGCCATACCTGTAATTTCAGGTGGCGCTGAGGCGGGAGCGTTTCAAAATGGCGTGAGGGAATGTATTCATGGCTCCAGGGTGCAGGGACAAAGAGTCTTCACTTATTTCAACTAAATAAACCACCAAATCTGTCCTTAAATCATCACCAATCTTTGTCTGTATGCTACAATTGGGTCTGTGTTGTCAGTTGTAAACAAACTTTGCAAAAAGGCACAGAACAGTCTATTTTTCAATGTCAATATGTAAGCGCAGCATTAGCCACATCAACTGCTTCTGCAGATTGTGGACATTTGGCTAAGCTGTGCTAGTTCCCAGGACAGTAGTTAATTAAGCTTCACCTTCTGGGGTGTTCTGTCAGCTATTCTAAATATGAATGGAGTTCAAGAAATAGATGTGTGTTATCACATAAACATCGATCCAAAAAGGGAAACACTGACTTACTAGTCAGCCAGAGTATATAAAATCAAGGTCATTATAAAGACAAAACTCATCTCTTGCTTTGCACACAGGAGCAAAAATAGTCGGTCTAACTTCAGTATGCCAGTGATTTCTGGCATTTATGTTTTCTGAGTTCAGATTTGGAAAATTATAGTTATTTATTTAAAAGAGTCTAGTCTAGTATTTATTTAGTCTTACACAGTGCATATGTTAATATTTAAAACAAGTTGTGTTCAAATTTCATAAAACTTTTTCCAACTTAAATGCACATAATAATTCTCGCCATCTGACAGTATCACTGATAATGCAGAACTCAATAAACTCAGAAACCTCTCATAAACTAATAAGAAGTGGTTGTCTAAGAATGCTGGAGGCTCAGTAAGTGATGGGAGGAAGCAACACTTAGTGAACACCTACTAGTTGGCTGCTCAAAATTTCAAAGAAGTCGTAATTTGTGTGTGTTTTCATTTTAGTTTCAGTTCATTTATTCTTACTAATATTGAGCTGTCTTTTTGGGTGGGGAACTGATAAAAATGAGTGGGCCTAGGCCTGCTGGGCCCAATTATAGCACTGCCACTGGTAAGTAGGTTAATGTTTGAGGTCAGTAGTGATTTGCTTTTTTTCCCCTGTGGCTATGATAACTACGATGAAGTAGCCTGGTTGTCTATCTGGTGGTTATTGATTTCACTATAATGATATCTCTGGGATATAATGCTTTCTAGCTGCCCCCTCAAACTGCAACCAGCACACCCCTGCCCCCAAAATAAAAATAAATTATAGTTTTATAACAACTACGAGCCAGGGGAAAAACATTCCATTCTAACACAATGTACCCTGTGAGAAGGTATGGATATTCTTCAAAATCATCGACTAATGAAAAAATCCCTCTGTGATGGAGCATGATTAATGGTTTATGTGTTGAAGTATGTAAAAGTATGTAAAAGATACATATTCCATAATAGATGTCCTTGTTTTGAATACTATATTGAAAGACCAATAAATCAATAAATCACACTGTTATGACAGTTGATTCAGTCTCAAGATCAAAAACATGTGCTTTCACTACTGTATTGTATTTCTTTAGACTTTAGAACAAAGTCAAGGTGAGACTGACTAAACAAGTCTTTTATACTGTGCATGAGTGAGTGAGAGATGCGTGTGTCTGTGTCTACCTACGCCACGAGCTCAGAGCACAAACTGCTTTGGTGTGCAGGAGCTTGATTTATTTGTTCAATTTTCCTTCATTTCCATCGGACTGATCAGCGGTGTGAAATGTGCGGCATCATAAGGCAGCGCTAAATATAATCCAGCTCAGATCGGAGGCATAAAGAGACCTCTCCACATTTGCCTTACTGGAGGATGAAATGTGACTCAGTTAGGCCTGTTTACAGCCAATACATTAAACAGGAGTGAATATTTCTTCATAAACATTTGGCTTCTCCCAGATGCCCAGAGGGGTGGGAAGAGCTCCTCCTGGTGTTTAGCTGTTTTGAAAAGTCAATTATGGCAGCTATATCAAGATAAAGTGTAGACTTTATGAAAAACACCAAGAGGACTGTATTGGGTATTATGCATTTAGGGGCTTTTATCAGTTGTAAAAGTTCTAAGATCACTGATTTGCAAGTGGCTCTGGGCTCTGCTTAAATAAAAAGCATTGAGACTGGTCATACTGTGTCCTTTGCAGTTTTGACCTTTTGTGATTTTTGATTTGACAGTGAGAAGCATATTAAATAGACTGCTACTCCAGCATGAGGAGGAAATGATCTGTTGGCTTTGTGCTTTGTGATTTTTATAGTTTTATAACTGTGGTGGAAGAATGACTGGGCTGCTGCAAATCAATAAATCACACTGTTATGACTGTTGACTCAGTCTCAGGATCAAAAATGAGCATGGGTGCATTTCCTGCTTTTATAAATATTCTTCTAGACTTAAGAACAAAAAGGTAATATTGACTAAACATGAATAAAGGAGACTGAGGATGTGTGCCTGTCTCTCGCACAAGTCTGTTTACTTGGTTTTATTTGTTCTTGATCACTGATGTGGAGGAAGGACTGAACAAAGATCTGAATGTGCTTTTGTCACATTGTCAGTGCTCTCTGAAACTCCTAAAAATAAAGGTTTGGAAACAGTTTTGATGTATGGCTTTAGGCTCTAGGAAAAACTTTCAGAATGTTGTGGATGTTTGTCTCACTCACATATCAGATTTACTATAATTATCCTTTAAAGAACCATTTAAAGTGCAATGCGTGCACTGCTGATGACCAAAAAGACAAAATTACAATTACCGTAGATAGTAAGGTTTCAAAATGGATAACATTACTCCTCAAATACTTTAATTTACAAGGAAAATAACAACTGCATAAATTATGTAATAAAAATGTGTTTGTTCTCAGACTGGGTGAGAGTGTGAGCGTCATTAGATGCCAGCTTTGGCCTGCAGGCCACACTTTGTGTAGCCCTGTTCTATAGCAACACTTCAAAGAACCATTTTTGGCACTTTAAGTGAAGCTGAGGTTGACCCTGTCTCACATATTGTTTAATTACTTTGGAATTGTTTGAAGATTTGCTTTAATTTGCATTTTGCGATTGAGACCCATGACTTTCTGAACAACAAAAGACAAAATCTACCCATAGCATTCACAATTTAGCAGTGCAAAACCATGCTTTTTTGTTCAGTTTATTAAAAAAAAAACACTTTATAGATGTTTTGGCATTTATTTATTCATTGTTCAAATTTCAAGACAGCTGTTGTGAACAGTGGCTATTAAACAAGACATTTAGACCTATCGAAAGGCTAGTTATTCACTAATCAGACCTTCACAATGCAGTTAGTTGTGTCATCAGTATGGAAAACAAGTAGTTGGGCCTAATCTCTATCTCACTAATAGTATTGGACAATCTGGAGTGTTTGCTGATTGTGCTGGCAAAACGATATATAACACTCTAGGGTTACTTGTAATTGGGGTGTTTGTATTTACTGTTAGAAAATGTATCAAACAAGGCAAAAATAAGTGCAGAGTTAAGAATGAACCTCTTTTGCTTACATTTGGTCTAACAAATAGACCAAATGTAAAAAAAAAAACAAAAAAAAAAAAACAAAGAAAAAACAGTAACACTTTACTGTAGGGCACAGTTCATAAGGGGAAATTCCACCTCCACATTTAACCCCTCCGTGAAGTGAAACAGCACATACACACTAGTGAATACACACACACTAGGGGGCAATGAGCACACTTGCCCGTAGCGGTGGGCAGCCCTATCCACGGCACCCGGGGAGCAATTGGGGGTTAGGTGTCTTGCTCAAGGACACCTCAGTCATGGACTGTCGGCACTGCACTCTCAGAAAAAAAGTCACTGGGGTAGTACCCTTCTTGTCACTGGGGTGGTACCTTTAGTCAGGGAACATAATTGTACCATAATCCACTGAAATTATATTTTAAGTTGTACTGACTCCACGCACCCCGAATCATCTCCAGGCTTTTTACTAAATGGTTTATAAAAAGATACAAATGTCTACTTTTCCACTAGGAAAAACTTATTTAAGGTACACAATTGGGCCTTAAAATCGCTGTTTTACCTTTGAGGGAACGTTTACACTGTTTGTACCTTGATGACAACCATGTACCTGCATGGTCCCTTTATTTCTAACAGTGTGGGGATCGAACCAGCAACCTTCCAGTCACAGGGCCACTTCCCTAACCTCCAGCCCACGGCTGTTGGAATAGGCATTTATAAACATTTATGTAGATCTATGTCAGTCCTCATGACAAGCTTATGTAGATGACATGTAGCCTTATTAACCATACCCTACAGTAAAGTGTTACTGAAAAAACTTACAGTGCTAGATACCAGTGGCAAAATGCTATAATCAGTATTATAATAGCATGTTAGCACTAAGCTAACAGTGATTCACACTTTTTTTACTATTCTTGATTAAACACATACATTTTAAATTTATAAAATATGTTTCATGTTTTATTTGAAGGTGGCAGCACACATACTACCATATATTTTACCTTGTAGCAGTTTTACAGTGACTTTGTAAAGATTCCTGACATAAAGCTGCCAGTGTTTTCTTGTTCTAAAATCTGACTGAAATGCATTAGACAGACTACCACTCATACTCCCAGTCTGTGGCATCTCTAGGATGGCATAGAAGGCATAGATTAACATTTTTCTCAAAAATGTGGTCTGAGCCATTAGAAATTAAAAAATGACTGGTTGATTCCATTATCAGTTCCTCGTCATGTTAGTGGTTAATCTGATCTAGGCCTTCTGTTCAGCTCCTGAAGTCCTAAACAACGGGAGAGTTAACTTAGATGTATCTACCTAGATATTACAAAAAAAATCCTTATTGGACAACTTTCATTGAAAAATTAACAATAATATAAGAATATTATTACAATACTTGGAGAGTTACGAAACAACAAGCATGATGATTATATTAAATAAAATTAGAACTAAAAATCTCAGAGAAATCAATAAGCCTTCTCTAAAGGCTTATAAGGCCCTGAGGATTCCCTCTGCTGGTTGCCTTATCTCTGAGCCCACAATCAAACAGCACTTCCACTTCTGTCAACAACCAACAGACAGTTGTAACTGATAATGTACAAGAATACATGCATTATGAAGGTTATTGATTTCTTAGTAGGGGAAGGGATCACTGTAGAAAACAAAGTGAACATTGATTTATGCTCTTGTAAATAACATTTCTATAGGAACAAAAAGACTGTCCAATGTTGTCCTATTGGAAGGTGCCATAGTATTACACAGAGGAGAAATAATAAATGACAGATCGTTCAATCTAGGTTTGAGGGGGTGACATGTTTATTTAAAACTACTGACCTGAGTGAAATGCATATATAATCAACATGTGGCCTCATGCCCCTGCCTTAGCTTGAAATACATTTGTTGTGTGTGTCTCAAGAACATAGGAAGCATGTAAAGGTAACAAAGGAGATCATAAAAATAAAGAATTAGAAGCTCCGCCAGCTCGCAGTAGTTATAAAACCTGGAAGCTGCCGCTCGTACGCTCTTTGAATGCTGGCTTGGGACGTGGAGAACTATGCGCGCATGTGTGCCAGGGTGTTGTGTGTTGTGCCTGAAATGCCAAGAAGAGGCACTTTGAGTGATCTATCCATCACAGGCTGCTGTCCACAGAGAGAGCAGGGGAAAAATGGGTGCTCACATCCACAGGAAGTGCAGCTTTTAGCTGACCTTGGGAAGCCAGAGCTTTAAAAACACACAAGATTTATGTGAAGCTGTGCATCGCTTAAGTGATAGGCCTGCTGCTTAGAGTTGGATTGGTGCAGAGAGAGAGAGAGAGAGAGAAAGTGTGAGAGACCTTGATTTAAGCATTCAAGTATTCATCCTTCAAGCAAACCAGAAGAGAATGAGCTGAACACTTGGTTTTCTTAGCATACAGGGTACGTATATATCTAATTTGTATTTATATGGTGTCCCCAAGTGTTTGCCTACCTTTGACAGTTCTAAAAAAAACTTACTATAATAGCAATTATTCCCTTAAAATTCCAGGTTTATGCCATACTCAGGCATATTATTCAGTAACCACAGAGACTTTCATGCAAACTAGCTGAGTTACAGAAGTGTCTAGTTCAACTTTGGACCCTCCGGTGGGTCTTGGCTATTTAAGGGGTTAACCTCAATAGTCTGCCTTTAGTATGGTTGAAGCTTGACATCGTAACAATAGCAGAACCCATTTTCAAAAAAGGTTTAATATGGAACCCTGTACAACATATTGTTCATCTGTAGAGCAATTGCCATTACTAAAGAAACTTTATATATGGGTAGTAACACTCTGCATTTACTCTCTAAGAGTTTTAATAGAGGATCAAGTAACATTTGAGTGGTGGATCATTCTCAGCACCGCAGTAACACTGATGTGGTGGTGGTGTGTTAGTGTGTGTTGTGCTGGTTTGAGTGGATCAGACACAGCAGTGCTGCTGGAGTTTTTAAACACCTGAGTTTTCACTGCTGGACTGAGAATAGTCCACCAACCAAAAATATGCAGCCAACAGTGTCCTATGGATGATTAGCTCATACTGTACAGCAATAGATGAGCAATGTTGTTGTCTCTGGCTTTACATCTACAGGGTGGACCAACAATGCAGGTGCATCTAATAGAGTAGACAGTAGGTGGACAACTCCAGCAGCACTGCTGTTTCAGATCCACTCGTACCAGCAAAACACACGAACACACCACCACCACCACATCAGTGTTACTGCAGCACTGAGAATGATCCACTGTTTGAGTACCTGCTGTCCTGACCACTGAAGAACAGGATAAAACGGGGTTAACAAAGTATACAGAAAAACAGATGGACTACAGTTGTAACAGTTGTTGTTTACAGTTGTAAAAGTCCACAGTAAGTGAAAATGGACAATGAGCGTAGAAACAAGGACATGATCATAATGTTATGCCTGATTGGTTGGATGGATGGATGGATGGATGGATGGATGGATGGATGGATGGATGGATGGATGGATGGATGGATGGATGGATGGAAAAATAATGTACATTTATTCTGTTATATTTGTCTACATTTTTCTTGTTACATTTTTAAATCATTTTAATTCATTATGCATTGTTCTTTCATCCTTCATCCTGATTAGTGTCTTTGTTATTGCTAGTTACATCCCCCACACCTCAGTCAAAATTCACATTTTACAAGACTTTACAAGTTGACTTCTATCTAATTTATGAAAGCAAAGCACTGATTCCACCACATAGCAGGACAGCTATAATGGCTGAAGTGGTTGGTGATTCTGCAGAAAGAAATCCAACTCTGGTACCTAAAAAAATGCAGCCAAATCTATACATCACTACATCACCAGGGACAACTGCATTGAAATGTGAACTATTGTTGGACTATGTTATTATTGTGTATTACTGTGTTGTTGTTAATGTGAAGTAACTAAAAATAATTCCAAACAGATTAAAATGATCAAGTTAATTACTTTCCATTCACTCAGTGGCCAAAAGAACTTTGAATGATTAATAACTCCCCATAATCCTATTATTTGTCTATTTTAAAAAAGCAACAAAGTCCAAAGAAAAAAAAAAACCTAAACTCATTTCAAAAAGTGCCTGGTAGGTGAACTTTCAGCTTTTCTTAGTTCTCTGGGAAAAATATGTTGACACATGTCAAACCTCAATTAACAAACGAGCATCATGTACATCACATGTATAAAACTGAGCTGCATCAAGGACAAATGACTTGGGATCTGCATGTGGGAATATGCACTCCTGAATTAACATGATCAAGATCGCATTCTAAGAATGATAACCCTGGACTCGTTGCTCCGATGCCACAGTACCAGTTACTGTTCAGTATACAATCCAGCTTCTTTGTCTTGCATATAAAACAGTGAAGCATATACAAGGGGCAACAGCTGTAGACACTACTGAATTAAGTCTAAGATGCCTGCAGCTAGAATGGCTGATTGGAGTTGCCCAATGTTTTACAAATGTTAGCAAGGTTAATTAGCATCTATAACCCCATTTTCTGACTTCTGTAATAAAATTCTGCCTCAGTCATGTTGCACTTATCCATAAACATTTGTCAAGGCAAATTTGACATTTTTATATTGCTATAGACCGAAGCCCACAGACAGTGCAGTGACATCAACCAGAAAATACTGCAAATATTTACTCAGAAATGAACATCATGCTACTGCCACACAAGTAGTTATGATGTTGAGTGAATGAGCAATGCCTACCAGTAGTTTACCCTTTGCATGATGCTTAATAGCATAGCTTTTAGGTTTGTGTCAACTTGAGTGAGTTGTTTCACCTCAAGCTAATAACCCATGATAAACAAGAAACACTGGCTCATCATCTAACTGAGCAAGACGTTTTCAGCTTAGAGGCTCCCCATAGTTCCTGTAAAGACTTTGTATGAATTATGTGTGTGCTTGTTAACATTTATATGCCCCTTTACCCTGGATCTGTAGAAAGTGTAAAGAAAATTAAACATTGCATGCACTCAAAGTCACTCTGGAACTTAACCAGCGACTGATGTGACAAACTGATGATTTTACAGGGAATATAGTTGTTGTTTGTACCTTGCATGTAGTATAGTATGTTGTATGGGCGCACATAGTTGCACAATAGTATACTGACCATAGTGGGCATAAAAGTAACTTACAGGAGAAAGATTAAAATAACTAACAGCTTCTGTCAAGAAAAGGACATAGACAAAAAAAAGAACTTGTGCAAATCAAATAAAGAAGTTGCTGGTGTTCTCAGAACAGACCTTCGGCATCACTGCATGAATTTGGGATTACTTGGATTGTGAGAAGCAGAAATAAAATATTGAACTTTAGATGTGCAGAAAAATACCCTGCACTTTTTCTTTAAAAAGAAACTGAAAGCAAGTTTCCAAAAATAATGGAAGCTGTAATAAAGGCAAAGAATGACAATTACTGAAAAATGCATGCTCACTAAGCATTTTATTAGGAACACCTCCTTGTTTCTACACTCATTGTCTGTTTTATCAGCTCCGCTTACTATGTAGGTGCACTTTGTAGTTCTACAATTCTCAGCATACATTTTTACCCTGTTCTTCAATGGTCTGGTTCCCCATAGGACCACCACAGAACAGGTATTATTTGGGTGGTGGATCATTCTCAGCACTGCAGTAATACTGACATGGTGGTGGTGTGTTGGTACTAGTGGACTTTGCGGCAGAAACTGGCTCTTAGCACATGGAAATGTCACTGGGGGGGAAGGAGCCGGAGCTTGTGCGGGAGGTTGAGAGGTACCAAGTAGATATAGTCAGGCTCACCTTCACCCACAGTGTCGGCTCTGGAACCAAACTCCTTGATAGGGGTTGGTCCCTCTCCTACTCAGGGATTGCACAGGGTGAGAGGTGACGGGCAGGAGTGGGAATACTCACGAGTCCCCAGCTGGTGGCCATGCATTTGGAGTTTGTCCCGGTGGATGAGGGTCGCCTCAATGCGAATTAAAATCACAGAGAGGAAAACTCTGACTGTTGTGTGGGCTTATGCACCTAACAGGTCAGAGTATTTGGCCTTCTTGGAGCAAGTGGGCAGGGTTCTGGAAAGGGTCCTGCCTACAGACTGTATAGTCTTACTGGGGGACTTGAATGCTCATGTTGGCAATGACTGGGAGACCTGGAGAGGCGTGATTGGGAAGAACGGCCTGCCTGATCTAAACCCGAATGGTGAATTGTTATTGGAATTCTGTGCCAGGCGTGGATTGTCCATAGTGAACACCAAGTTTGAAAACAAGGATGTTCATAGGTGTACATGGTACCAGAGCTCCTTGGGTCAGAGGTCAATGATCGACTTTTTTGTCGTTTCATCTGACTTGGGACCATATGTTCTATACACTCGGGTAAAGAGAGGTGCTGAGCTGTCAACTGATCACTGGTGGTGAGTTGGATCAGATGGCAAGGAAAACTGATGGCTAGACCCGGTAGACCCAAGTGAATAATGAGGGTGTGCTGGGAACGACTGTTGGAGGCCCCTGTTCGGAATGATTTCAACTCCCACCTCCAGTGGGAGTTTTCTCATGTCCCGGGGGAGGTTGGGGACATGGAGTCTGAATAGACCCTGTTCAAAACCTCCATTGTGGAAGCTGATGGGCATAGCTGTGGCCAAAAGCTTGTGTGTGCCTGTCGGGGCAGTAACCCAAGAACCCCCTGGTGGACAGTGGTGAGGGAAGCCGTCAAGCTGAAGAAAGAGGCCTTTAGGGACTGGATGGCCCGAAGGATGCCCAAGTCAGCAGAGAGGTACCGACAGGCAAAAAAGGTGGCAGCCACATCAGTGGCAGAAGCAAAATCCAGGGCGTGGGAGGAGTTTGGCGAAGCCATGTAAAAAGACTTTCGGTCGGCTTCTAGGAGGTTCTGGACAACTGTCCGGTGACTTAAGAGTGGTGGGGCTGGCTGCGCCCAAGCTGTATTCGGCAAGGGTGGAGAAACTCTGACTTCAAATGAAGATATTGTCAGTTAGTGGAAGGAGCACTTTGAAGAACACTTTAATCCAGGAGATATGCCTCCTTCACATGCCAATCCAGTCTACATATTTTTTGTTGATTTGGAGAAGGGAGGTCCTCCGGGAGTGTGGGGTATCGGGGCTACTACTCTGGGCTATTCGATCTTTGTACTCTCAGAGTGAGAGCTGTGTTCGTATACTCAGCATTAAGTCAGACCCTTTCAGTGTTAACGTTGGGCTCCTGCAGGGTTGTGCCCAGTCTCCACTCCTGTTCGTGATATTCATGGACAGGGTGTCAAGGCATAGCCATGGTCAGGAGGGCATTATGTGTGGAGGCCAGAGGGTCGTGTCTCTGCTATTTGCAGACGATGTTGCTCTTTTGGCTGAATCACAGCGATGCCTCCAGTGCTCACGGGAGCAGTTTGCAGCTGAGTGTGAATCGGTTGGTATGCGGATCAGCACCTCCAAATCTGAGTTCATGATCTTAGCCCAGAAAAGGATGGCATGCCCACTCCAGGTATGGGGAAAGGACTTGCCCCAGGTGGAGGAGTTTAAGTATCTTGGGGTCTTGTTCATGAGTGATGGGAAGAGGGGTCGTGAGATCGGCTGCAGGCTGGGACAGGCAGCAGCAGTAATGCAGTCACTGTACCAGACTGTAGTGGTGAAGAGGGAGCTGAGGCAAAGCACTCTGTTTACTGGTCAGTCTACATCCCGACCCTCACCTATGGTCATGATCTGTGGGTAACGGTGCCTTTGCCTTCTACACTGTAGACTGGGGTTCAGTCCCCCACCTGGGTAAGAACCCTACACTATAGCAATAAGAGTCCTTGGGCAAGACTCCTAACACTACCTATGCCTACCTGTGTAAAGCAATCAAATTGTAAGTCGCTCTGGATAAGAGCGTCAGCCAAATGCTGTAAATGTAAATGTAATGACCGAAAGAATGAGATCGTGAATACAAGAGGCAGAAATTAGCTTTCTTCGCAGGGTGGCAGGCTACACTCTATTTGATAGGGTGAGGAGCTCGGCCATGCGGGATCCGCATTGAGAGGAGCCAGCTGAGGTGGTTCAGCGTTTCTGATTCGCATGCCCCCTGGACGTCTCCCACTGGGGGGGTACCAGGCACGGCCTACCGAGATAAGACCCCGGGGTTATCCTAGGACCTGCTGGAGGAATTACATCTCCAAGTTGGCCTGGGAGCGGCTTGGGCTCCCTGGAAATGAGCTGGAGGAAGTTGCGGGGGACGGGGTCATCTGGGATTCTCTGCTCTCCCAACTGCTACTGCAAACCCTGTCTGAATTAAGCAGTTAACGATGATGACGACAATGATGATGATGATGATGATGATGATGATGACTTAACAAATGGATAGTATTGTGGCGTGGTGGAGGAGGGAGAGACAGTGAACCGATCCATTTTGACAGGAAAAGGCTCTTTTAATTCGATGCCTTAGCAACGTGGACCTCTCCCCCACATAGCACACGAGGGAATGGCATCAACAACAATACAACACACACACACGGCAGGTGACAACTTATACAGTACAACTACATAAACCGATAAAGGAGGACTCAAGCTACATAACACACATAACCAAACTCATAACTAATAAATACATGCGCCAACATTACACATAACAGGAACCAAAACCGGAGCCGCAGGGGCTCATGGGAAGTAGCACCGTCCCCCTTTGGGCCGACGCTACAGTATAGAGTAATGGTTAATGCTGCTGCCCCTTGTAGATAGGGTTTAATTCCCTGCCTGGGCAAACCCACCAAACTCTATCAAAAAAAGTCATTGGACAAAACTCATAATACTACATTCACCTACATCTGAAACATAAGTTAACATTGTAAATAGTCCCAGACAGGAGTGACTGTTTCTAAAAGCAATGCATTCATACTTGTCCTTTAATCAAAACCAGGTCAATCATGAAAGAAACCGTTGAAGACAAGTGACATATATTCAATACAAGCAAAAAATTTGTGGATTAAAGCTTGCAGTTGACAGTAAAAGGTTCAGAAGCCTGTTGTGTACAGCTAGAGCAGCTGTAGCTAAGCATCAGCTGATCAGAGTTTAAAACAACAAAATGAACTAACAGTGTTTAAACAATCGCATTTCTCTATTTCTCTTTCTTTCACACAACACAGCTTTGCTTGCTTGTGAGTTTCCCTCTAATTAGAGAGGACAGAGATTTGCCATCTTTGTGCAAATCTACATCAGACTCTGAGGCATCTATTGGCCATTTTGAAGAAAACTTTTTTCAAAGAGTTGCCTCCCGCTCTCCTGAGGCCTTGACAGCACTGCGTTCAACAATGAAACCGGCCAATAATTGCTTTGCCTGAGGAGGTAGCATGTCTCTCAGCTCCACTCACACGCTAGCACAGACAACGCACGGCCCTGGGAGACACACAGACACTCATGTCTACAGGGCAAGAAGACAACTGACAAAAGCACTGTGGGGATGCTTTCTGTACAGTCAACAAACCAGAGGAGAGAAGTATGAAGACTTTTTTGGCCTTTTTCCTCCTTTTTTTCTCTTTTCTGATTGTGTTTTTAGTGCTAGGATGAACAGGTCAGTATGAGTATGGTTTATAGCAGCTGTTCATACATGTGAAAATGAGACTGCATCACTGCTGTCTGTCCATGTTTTTGTACATGTATTCAATGACAAGCTACTTGCACATCTACACTGCTCAAAATATTTGATGTCATTAGCTTTTCACAAAAATGACACTTGTTGTGGTTTAGCATTGATAGCCTACTAGCATTTAGCAATAATCAACCATTTCTTTATTAGGGCCATCGTTTTATACCAGTCATAAACCAGCCATTGGCGGTGTACTTTGTGTACTTCTGGTGCTGGTACCAAGCCCAGATAAATGGTGAGGGTTGCGTCAGGAAGGGCATCCGGCATAAAACTTACATAAAACTGCCAAAACTATCATGTGGATCACAAATATGATTGCCATACCGGATCGGTTGAGTCCCGGGTTAACGACGACCGCCTCCGGTGCTGTTGACCAGCAGGGTGCCAATGGAAATTGGACTACTGTAGGTCGAAGACCATCAAAGAGGAGAGGAGGAAGGCGGGTTAGAAGGCAGCGAGAGAGAAGGAAAGGCAGGAGTGTGGAGGTTAGAGTAGGGATTCTGAACATAGGGACAATGACTGGTAAAGGCAGAGAGCTTGCAGACATGATGGAGAGAAGGAAGGTAGATATTCTGTTTGTCCAGGAGACCAGATGGAAAGGAAGCAAGGCCAGGAACATTGGAGGTGGATTCAAACTCTTCTATCATGGTGTAGAGAGGAAGAGAAATGGAGTAGGGATAATCCTAAAGGAACAGCTTGTGAAAAGTGTTCTGGATGTAAAGAGAGTGTCAGATAGGATCATGAGCCTGAAGTTGGAGGTTGATGGTGTAATTTTGAATGTGATCAGTTCATATGCACAACAGGGTGGTTGTCAGATAGAGGAGAAAGAGGAATTTTGGAGTAAGATGGATGAAGTGGTAGATGGTGTCCCTAGAGAGGAGAGATTAGTGATTGGTGCAGACTTCAATGGACATGTTGGTGAAGGGAACAGAGGGGATGAAGAGGTGCTGGGTATGTATGGTGTGAAAGACAGAAATGTGGAAGGTCAGATGGTGGTAGATTTTGCAAAGAGAATGGAAATGGCTGTGGTGAACACGTATTTTCAGAAGAGGGAAGAACACAGGGTGACATACAAGAGTGGAGGGAGGTGCACACAGGTGGATTATATCCTTAGCAGAAGATGCCACCTAAAGGAGATTGGAGATTGTAAAGTGGTACCAGGGGAAAGTGTAGCAATAACCAGAGAGATGAAGGAAGTAGGCAGGAATACCGTGAGGCTAGTCGCATAGCGAAAAGAATGGTGGCAAAGGCTCAGGCCTATGATGAGCTGTATGAGAGGCTGGACAGTAAAGAAGGAGTAAAGGACTTGTATCATTTGGCTAAACAGAGAGATAGAGCTGGAAAGGATGTACAGCAGGTTAGGCTGATAAAGGATAGAGAGGGAAATGTACTAGTGAGTGAACAGAGAGTGTTGAGTAGATGGAAGGAGTACTTTGAAGAACTAATGAATGAGGAAAACGAGAGAGAGGAGGACAATGGGGGGAGAGATAGTGGATCAGGAATTGCAGAGAATTAGTAAGGTGGAAGTGAGGGCAGCTTTAAAAAGGATGAAGAATGGAAAGGCAGTTGGTCCAGATATACCTGTGGAGGGATGGAGATGTTTAGGAGAGAAGGCAGTGGACTTTTTAACCAGGTTGTTTAACAAAATCCTGGAGAGTGCGAGGATGCCTGATGAGTGGAGAAGCAGTGTACTGGTCCCCATTTTTAAGAACAAGGGTGATGTGCAGAGCTGCAGTAACTACAGAGGTATAAAGTTGATGAGCCACACCATGAAGGTATGGGAAAGAGTTGTTGAAGCAATTCCTGATTATGTGTGGTTTCTTCTTTGCATTTAAGAGTTTTAAGTAGTGTTTATGGATGCAGCGACAAACTGTTTTCACAGACAGTGTTTTTTAGAAGTGTTTCTGAGCCTATGCAGTGATTTCCACTACAGAATCATGCCTGTTTTTAATGCAGTGCCATCTGAGGGGCCCAAAGATCATGAAAAGCTAGAGTTCTTTGCTATTTTATGTTGAGAAATGTTATTCTCAAATTGTTGCACTATTTTATTGTGTGGTCTTTCAGAGTTGTGAACCTCTCCTCATCTTTACTTCTGAAAGACTCAGCCTCTCTGTGATTCTCTTTTTATACCCAATCATGTTACTGACCTTTTGCCAATTAACGATCAGGTGTTTTTTAAGCATCACACAACTTTACCAGCCTTTTGTTGCCCCCATCCAAACTTTTTGGAACATGCTGGCATCAAATTCAAAATAGGCAAATATTAAAAAAAAAAACTATAACATTTCTCATTTCAACATTTGATATGTTGTCTTTGAAGCACTTTCAATGAAATATATGGTTTAAATGCGCATCATTGCATTTTGTATTTTTTATTTACATTTTTCAAAGCCTCCTAACTGTTTTGGAAATGGGGTTATGCTAATGTAATGCGGGTACACATTTCTGCATTCTTTGGCAGAAGGAAACTTCTCAGTATCACTGATTCGTTATTGTAGAAGATGTGCTAACAGTTGACATCTAGTACTTAAGTTTTTAAAACCATTTGGTAAGATGTTGCCAATGGCCAACAGAAGTCAAGAGCTTTGAACAGGGGAAAATGTTCACTATGGTAGCAGCATGATTGCAATCGTAGAGCGAGCTTCAGCGTGAAGACCATGCAACCCTCAAAATCCATGTCCATAACAAAACAAAAATGAAGAATGTCAAGCAGGGATGGATGTTTTCTTACTCGTACACAGCATCTGCCAAACCAACAAGCCATTATAAGCAAAGAGCCAAGGTTGTAAATGAAAGCTAGCAAACCTGTAGACTTTTTCTGGAATCCCCCTGAAACAGTAAATGAAACCTCACAGAGACCCTTACTGTCAAAAATGTATTACAGCTGGTGTGCCTCTACATTGTACATCATGTGTACAGTTTGAGGTTAGGAAGGGTTTCGTTTAGCTTGTTGCACAATGTTGTATGTGATTTCCACAATTCTGAGCATTTGCCAACTCACTTGTTGCACATCAAGTCACTGTATCTGTAAATCATCTCTTTTTTTCTGAGAGGAAATAGTTTTTTGTTTTTTTTTGCTGAATGGATTAATGTGAAAGTTTTGGTACTGCAGTTGCTTCCCATGAACAGCCACTGCAATAGCATGTTATTTAGATTGACAGAGTGCAGCATCTTCCTGTCCTTGAGTGAGTAGGGCTTTAAAAGCTCCTGCATATGGACCACCTACAATGTCATTTAATACTTCAGCCCATTTTCAATTCTTAAAATTTTCTTCAACTGTCATTCCCCAGCACAAAGCCTTGCTGTAAGCTTTCTATCCACCTATACATTAATACATTTTAAAACGAATTCCCACATACATTTACCAACAATACAGTTCCCTTCTAGCAAGTCGAGTCCATCCTGAATGTATCTGTCAATTGAGCAAATGTGACAAAAGGAAAAATTGCTTAGCTTTGGTCACAGAATACATTTTCTCAATGGATGATGAACCTGGTGCGGCAGCCACCTGCTACGGTAATGAAACAGTGATGGAGTTTCAGCTCAGTCTGGTGAGGAGGCAGATATGCAGACATGTGTATGATTCTCGGCATACGCCTCTGTCAGAGGCAACGGCCTGGAAATTGCTTTTAAACCCCTAGGTGCATGCTTATTTCGCAGTCATGCTTAAAAAGGCAAGAACCCAATCTTTAAAAAAACCCTCCCAACTCGAAAACAGCTTAGAGCAAGAGACACATCAAAATCAGGAGCCGAGCGAGGGAGAGAGCTGAACAAGAAATCACAGTCCATTGTGAAGCCATGGGGCACTGTGTGCGTCAAGGTACATGCAAGTGTAATCCCATAATTAAGTGAAATTCCTCATAAGTTTAGGGCAAAGGAGCACAGCTTGACAGTTCTATTAAAAATAAGAATGGAATATATTAAGGTGAAGTGAGCTCTCCTTTTGTGTTTCATCAGAGAGAAAGTTTTATGACCTTACTCCAGTTTTATTCTTTCTTTCTTGCTTGCTTTCGTTTTTTTGGACATAATCATGCTGAAGAATGCAGTCTTCGGTAAAATGATTGCAGTCAGGATTCCTGTCAGTATGAAATGCAAGACTGATTTCCCAAAAGCACTGTTGTGCAAAGAACACAGGAAGATCAAGAATGATGAGAAAGATGCATTATGTTTTTGGAAAACTGTGCCGGGGTTGATTCATAGGGCTTTGGAGGTCACATACATTATTCATCTGTTGGTATAATGGAATGAATGTGTGAATTCATGTTATTGTATGTTTTTGAATGGCATGGACTTCAGTGATTCTTGCTTTGTCCTTACTTTAGTATTAAGGAGTCTAGTTTTCTGGACAAGACGTAAATTGATTTAAGGCAGAAATATATCATTACTTATTATAGCTTTAAAAATCTAAAAAGATAAAGAAAAAAATGGGACTGCTAACAACCATGCAAGACCTAGCAGACCAGCATCTTATCACCCTCAGAAAAACAGCACTTAAAGCTCTTATCTTTGAGAAAGAGGAGAAACTCAAGCTCCATTTTTGCTTCAGAACTGATAAAAAATCCTTCTGTCCATGTTTCTGTCCATGCTTCAACTGTGAGAAGACAACTCAACACTGAGTCTGAAACAGCCGGGAAACGAAAGTCTGTAGCTGTCACGAAGCTGTTACTGAAAAACAAAATTGACCAAAAAAAAGAAGAAGAAAAAAATTCAAATCAAACAAAGAAGCTGCTAATGTTCCCACAACAACAAATGTGTTCAGGATGACTATAAGAAGTGGAAAATTCAACTTCTGAGACTGCACTTTGAAGGTGTGGAAAAATATCCCTGCAGATTTCTTGGAGTAATTGAAAGTGAGTATCCTGAAAAGAACAGAAGCAGAGGCAAAAGTGGACACACTAAATACTGAAAATGGTTAGATTATTGTTTGCGAGTAGTGTAGTTGGTAGTATGAGGGGAGTCTGACTGAGGGAGGGGAGAGATGTCTGAAAATTTGGGCTGGGGTTCTGGGCAGCCTGGAGCTAGAAGTGGGCAGACCATTCTTTTACTGTGGGAGGAGATGGGGTGTTTGTAGGGATTTCTAAATCTTTGTCATTGGAAACGGAAGGTAGAGATGGGGCTTTAGAGCACATTAGATTGTAAAGGGAAGGGATTTCAGGCAGTGCCCTGTCCAGGCAGTCTCTCCACCTCAGTTGTGCAATTTTCTTTTAAATATATGTTCTCTGTTTTTCCCAGAGATTATTAGATTAGCACTAAACATTTCAGACGTCTGGTTCCTTTTCCCATCACTGCAAACAATTCTAACATGGGCCTTAGGGTTCAGCATATGAACAGTTTAAGTGGAGAACATAAGCCTATTTATTTAGTATTTATTTTGGTTGGGTTGTCCTGGTCCTGCAGCTAAACCTTCTCATAAAGTATAATACATACAGAATTCAGATATCTTAACATTTATACATGTCTTTTGCCCTTAGACTGGACACGTGCTCTTTGGGTCTGCATTTATAGTAATTGTGATTTATATTCCCTTCCCCATTATGAGATATCCATTTTCACCAAGGCTTAGACCAGCCTTGCCCTGTGAATAGATTTTGGGGGTCAGTTTGGGTTTCAAAACCTTCATCGCTGTTTGCTCGGTCTCAGACAGTAGTGCTGCCTAGGGGGACTCTTAAAAGAGAATCCCAATTTTTTCCCAGTTTTTCCTAAATGTTTATGTAAATAAATGGACAGAGTCAGAATTGTTTGCAGTGATGGGGAAAGGAACCAGACATCTGAAAAGTTCAGTGCTAATCTAAGATCTTAATTCTAATCTTATCCTAAAACTATGTCTGAGACATCAAGCAGTGTATTCATAACCACTATATTCGTACTAGCTTTCAGTGAGGTTTCTTCACTTCGGACATCTGGTTTCCTCTCACCACCTATCAACCACAGTTGGAAAGTTTATCTAGAACAAAGCAATTTATATCAAACCACACTGAATAGCCTTATTTACATCGTAACAACTTCATCATGCAGAAAGTTAAAAAAAAAAAACATTTCAAAAAATGTAATGAGATTTTATTTAAAGTTATTTTGGAGCACTTCTATTGGTTCATTCATCCTGAATGGTCACACAGTGTGAAGAGCAAGTGCTCTTGCTGCATTGGCATGATGTAAAAAAGAATAATGATGATAGAAATAATTGAGATACATAGTTTTGATAAAACAGCATGGTCAGTGCTGATCAGTGCTTATAGAAACATTTCCAAACCCAGTTGCATATAGTTAAAGCACAAACTGAAAGCCCTTCCCTTTCAGCAAACCAGTGCCACTCCTGTGAGAACCCTTTCTAAGTGGCATGGGCCTAAGGGAAGAGCATAGTTTTATTTATTTAATAGGAAGAAAGCTCCTGTAATTAACTCCTATACAACTCAGAACCACTTCAAATGTATTGCATCACATGCCTCAATAATGTGAAGGACCAGATAACCCGTCTTTTTTCTCCCTTCTTCTTAGGATTGCTCTTAGCTAACCACTGCACTCCTCTTTACACATTGCACGACTGTGCGTCATCGACCAATGCTCTTATGTTTTGGTCCATGACTCAGTCTCACTTCCGCTTTTCTCTGCACTAGGTTTCCACAGTGCTTTGTGCCCATGGGCTCGCACTCCCCCGCTGAAGAGGGCGGTTCTCACAAGCGGGCTGAGAAGCCCTCAGGTCCTGAATGCAATCAGGGACTACAGTGTGCACCCTGGCCCCCAGAAGCACACTACTAATCGCATTAACGCATTCTCACAGCAACAGTGTTACAAGCGTGCTAGACAGACAGGAGGAAATGTTTGCGTGTCGTCTGTTTTGTGGTGGTTTGCTAGATGCCATGATTTGGCACTTGAAGCCACTGGCCACACAGGAAATAGGTCAGATACACTGACTGGAAAAATACAGTACTGCGCCACAGGCTTATGTCAATAATTTAAGACATAAATTCAGTTAAACAGAATGTGATTTTGTTTTGTTTTAAAGTTATTAATGCTGTTATTAGAGGAATACAGTTAAATGAATTCGAGCTTGGCAACTTCACACTTCACTCCAGTCATTATATGCATTTAAAAAGCCCACTAGCTCCTCATTTGATTTAATTTAATGAAGGATTGATAAACTTGCATGGTATGTAAATATTGTGCTTGCTCAAGAAGAGCTTTGGAAATGGTTCAGCTAACACAATCACAGACATAAAATTACAATGTTAATTATTTCTGTTTATATTAATGATTGGCCTTTTTAAACAAATACGAAAGATGCCTAAGATGTTTGAATGTATGAATTTTCATTTTAAGAAGGAAACAAAGGCAAATAAAACAGTACTGGAACATTGTGTGGCCATGGCATTCAATATTGTTTTTTTTTTTTTTATTAATACATGAATAAATTAAAATAACTTTTGCAATTCACCGGAATAACTGTGCTATTATGCTTTGTGCAAATACAGCATTCTGTTAATTCTGGATGACATCCACCAGTCCCCCAAGCTAACAAACCACTATAAAGCTGTCAGCTTCTCAAATTCTGACAAGACAAATTTACTGTTACTTTAAGTGGAATGGGACAGAGATTTAGAGCAAATATGCAGTAACAGTGGAATGGAGCTACTGCATTTGTTCAACAATATGACTGTAACATCCTGTCCTGTCTTGCCCTTGTTTTTGTTTTCCCTTCTTGTTTACCTTCCCTCATATCTCCAGCCTTGTGCTCATGTTTGTTTTCGGGCTGAATCTCAAATGGCTTCCTACTCCCTATGCATTACACTATGTAGGTCATACAGTAATGGCTGCTACACCCAAACACTGCATTAGATGTCTAATATATAGCCATGCAGATTCAGCTATAAGCTGCACATGTTCTTGTCTAACACTTAGTGCACTATTTGGGAAGCTATAGTTTCATGACCTACTCAGTGCACTATACAGGGAGGAATTTGAGATTGAGCCAGTTTTCTCCTCCGCCTTAGCTCTTGTGTCATCTTGTGTCATCCCCCAGACGCCTGTGTCTTGTGTGGAACCCCACCTAGTAATTACTCCCTGGTGTTTTTTGTTGGCGTTTCCTGGTATGTTTATACAGTTGTATGCAAAAGTGTGGACACCCTGGATAAATTTACATCTTGATTTTCTAAGCGAAAAAAAGTTTACACATCCTCTACAGAGAACACCTCTGCATATTTTAATGTGCAGTTACTGTTCATTTGCTGAATTTAAAATTAGGGGTGTAGCCTGTGCAAAAGTTATGGTGCATTTAGTTTTTATTTTATGCTAAATGATGTAAAAATATATGTTTATTAAAATGATGTACTGTATGAAAAGGCCTGAGCAAGTTCTGAACAACTACTTTAGGGTAGTTATTTTTAACAGGGGGAAATGTGATATCTAACTTCCTAGCAGTGATGCTAGTGATTCAGGTGGAATTAAGCTAAGGCATAAATTCTTTAACTTCTACTGAGCACATACAGTACACATTTTTATTGTTGTAGACAAAGTGCATACAATTCCAAAAACTCTCCAAAAAAACACACAATAAATGACCACTCCTAATTTTTTTAATCTTTGAAATGTGATCACATACAACATATAACAACTGAAATCACCAAGCATAGTTTTATAGTCCATTAACTACTGACTAGTACATTTACAGTTTACTGGACTGCTCAACAAATCAGTGCACACATGAATACATTTATATCCAGCAAACAGACATTTCTACTAACAGAGTAGCTGACAACATTATTCTCTTTTATTTGTGTTGCAGCCCCATGCAGTTTAAACTTACAATGCTCTGGACAAAAGACATGTTATTTAAATATAGCATTATACTAAATCTACCTTGTGTTAATACATACTTTCCAGTGAAATTTTCATGAGTATGGGGACCATAAACATTGCCTAATGTACAGTGATGAGCCTTTTATTTTTAAGGTAGGCTACATAGTCTACCCTAAACCACTTCCACTCTTTAGACTGTCGCATTAAGCATTATGCTCCAGCATACAGAACTGTGTTATATGAAACAAACACTGGAGATGTCTCATCATCCGTCATCACTCATGCAAATTTTAGGAGCTCATTTAAGAGAACGATCTGCTGCTTTGCCCACTGAAGTTCAGATGGCTCTTTAAACAAGGAACCTCATTAACTAGCAGCTGCCGCACATGATTTTGGAATTTTTTACCTAAGAAAGTGCAGAAGACAGGGTTGACACAGAAGTACAAGTGGGCAATGTTGTGAGTGACGTACTGTGGATAAATAAGACTGTTATCACAAGGGTCACTCGTTTCCTCGTTCATCAATAATATCACGTTGTATGGGGTCCAGCAAATGAAGAAGAGCATCACGATGACAAAAATGAGCTTAACAGTCCGGTGTTTGCCCTTCATTCGGGAGGAGACCACCCTCAGGGCAATCCTGATGTAGCAGTAGATGATGACAACCAAAGGGAGGATAAAGAACATAACAAACAGAGGGTAAGTGCCCAGAACCTTATGTTTGGGGCCATTGTCTTCACAGACGTCCCCCACAATTGGGTCTTTTGTTACATCATAATTTATGCAGGTTTCCAGGCTAGCAAGGACACTGATGCCCCAGACAACAGCAGCTGTGGTGAAGGCGTAGCAGCTCCGCCGCTGCTTAGTGGCCATCACGACGTGAACTACAGCCAGGTAGCGGTCAAAGGTCATGAGCGTGAGGAAGAGGACAGAGCTGTGAAAGCCCAGGAAGTAAGCACTGCCGACCATTTTGCATATCACAGAGCCAAATATCCATTCCGAGTAATGGTAGACGGCTTGAAACGGGAGCGTGATGGTGAAAATCAGGTTAGAGACCACCAAGTTGATGAGGAATATGTTAGTGACCGTGTTGAGCCTTTCAAACTTATACATGATAAACAGCACTAGTCCATTGCCAAGCATGCTGACGATGAAGATGACTGTATAGAATGGTGGAAGAAACTTTCTACCGAATTCAGTTACGTCGTTTATGTCGCACGGAGACACTGACGTCACTGAGCTATCATATTCATAGAGTAAAGGCTGAGACGATGTTTCATGATCATGATCCTCCATTTTGCACACAACCTGTCAAGCAGAGTTTTCATGATTAACTAAAAAAATGAGAATTTTTTACATTACGTTTTTTTGTTCTATTTTAAAATAGACCATATTACATTGAAAGCATTGGGTATGAAAGGATATTTACTTAGACACCTAGATTAGTTTTCCCACACAATTAATTGGGCTAAAATCTCTGCATTGAAAGTAGCTTTGTTTGGCTTTGTGGGATGAACGTATTTGTTAAAAATATGACAAAGTAACAGTATTAATTAAAAAAAATATATATATATATATTTACAACAATAACAAATATAACAAATATGTCCATCCCACAAAGCCAAACAAAGCTACTTTCAATGCAGAGATTTTAGCCCAATTAATTGTGTGGGAAAACTAATATATCTATATATATATATATATATATATATATATATATATAGAGAGAGAGAGAGAGAGAGAGAGAGAGAGGGAGAGAGAGAGAGAGAGAGAGAGAGGATTTAACATGTTTGTAAGGCAGATATAATTTTGTAGCGCAGTGACTTCCTTTTGGTTTTGGGACATGGCTAAACATGTATTTTGATCCAAAATATGCTTCATAAATTACTTTGTACTCATTACATTCAGCAACAATTTTACATTTCAAAATGTGTTATGCCACTAATAAAATATTTTGGGCAACACTTTATTGAAAGTCAGCATCCATAAGACCGCATGACTCCTACAAAAGGTGTTCATGACAAATGACAAACATTTATAAAGGCTTATTCTAACAAGCATCAGTTGTCATAATGGCTGCTAATGTATTATCACATCTCGTCTTATGAAAACTGGCACTTGTTCTAATAAGCCTTTAATCCAACACTATATGTGTATGTAGGTGTCCTGTAGCCTTATAAACAACCTTCAGTAAAGTGTGACCATATTTTTGATGTTTCATATAAAAAATGTTAACATACACCCTTAAATCTACCAGTGGGATTTATAAAAGTGCCCCTAGTTTCATAAACTTTTCATAAAAAAGTCCATTACTGGTAACAATCATAGCATGCAGTACAGAAAATTGCACTCAAAACAGAGATAATACTTACAGAAAAGCCGTTTTCAGAGTCTCCTGTTGTTTGCTCAAGGACAAGAGTGACTAAAGGGACAGGTCAGAACGGAATGTCAGTGGAAGAAGTCTGCATGAGTATTTGTTTGTGTTGCGAATTCTTGAGTCATCCACTGTATCAGTCTTTAGTTCCTTCTTTCACAAGTTTTTTATCTGTCACTTCTTTCTTAACATTTCATACAACCTCCCTGTCTCAGAAGAATTTCTGTAGTACAGGAAGGACCAAAAGAAGAGGTAGGAAGATGATAACTGGAACGCATCTGAGTCTGTGATCTAAAAGCATTTGATCTAGTCTCACGTCAAGGGATCTAAAGAC
The DNA here is from genome assembly GCF_015220715.1 of Pygocentrus nattereri. NCBI lineage: Eukaryota > Metazoa > Chordata > Actinopteri > Characiformes > Serrasalmidae > Pygocentrus > Pygocentrus nattereri. The sequence goes on from NC_051213.1 coordinate 14,526,434, forward strand.
CAAAATCTATCATTGAGACATACAAGGGACATACAGACAGCTAATGAGAGTTAAATATGTTTTAATCAATCCATTAACAATGCCCAGATGTGAAAGCGGCTAAAATATCATCACACAACATTGAAGTATGAAAACTCCAGCTTACATATTTGAAAACTACTTAGATGTGAGAGAAACTGCAGGACAAAAGCAAAACAGATGTTGACAATACTAACTCCATGTATTGTTTCCATTGGCTCTGATCAGTTAAACATAGTACAAAGCATTTAGAAGTTTAAACTAAAGATAAGTACATACAATAAACTTAATGCATCAATAAAACAACAAGAAATTAAAGCACCATTTCTGAGTGTGGAGAAGATGTATGTGTTTGTTTACAAAGAAGATATTGTTCTGGCCAAAGGTGTTGGAGCCAGTTCACAGTTTAATTCATTTATTCGTTAGATTCATCTGTTTAGTTATTTTTATGTAAAGATTATAAAACAGTTTTGCAGGAGAGACTTGGGGAATGGGAGCAAGATGGGTTAGCCACGCATTTCTTCAACCACACTATTAAGAAGCCTTTAGAATTGGTTGTTTAATTTAAAACGTAAAATAATTCAACATTTTCAGATTAATTTATCTGAAAGTTACATCCGTAACATCCTTGTTACTGGAAGTGCACTGAAACTCTCATCTACACTACAGCTGAAATAATAAGCTGCTACAGATGTTTTTTAAGCATTATCGTGGCATTAATATTTATAGAATATAGCAGCTGAATAGTGACTGACATCTACGTTGGACAGCAGAAATTACAGCCATGGCCTCCACACTTCAACCTGTTTTAAATATAAATGTGTCTATAAATACAAATTGTACTTTTTACTTGCTAACAGTTTTCCAGTGATGAGATGCTGAGTTTTCATTGGTATGCTGGAAGAGCAGAAATGCATTTAGTGCACTGACCGTTTTCTTTGGGACTTTCAGAATGGCTGCATATTGTTAAAAAAAAAAAACTTCACTGCTTTAAATCTTAGAATGTAGAAGAAAACATGGCAACACTTTACTGGAGAGCAACATGACACCTACATAAACCCTTCATGACAACTGACATAGACCTACATACACATTTATAGTCTTATTCCAACAAGCAATTATTGTCATAAAGGCTTATTAATTTCAGCTTTTCAGCTTTATAAAGGCATATATTAGTTGTCATGAAGGCTTTATATAGGTGTCATGTAGCTTTAAGAACACTGCTCTACAGTAATGTTATGGAAAACATTCCATGGTATTGATTACATTGGTCATAATTGTAACACATTTGGACCTATAAGCCTACAATATGATGTATAAACTACCAAAGAACAGCATGTGGATTTAAGCAGAAACATAACCACAACTGGAATATACATAATAATTTTGTGAATGATTCAACACTGTTAGTATAAAGCGCTCTATATTCTTGTAGAACGTATGTCCAGCATGGAGGTAGCTTCCCTCAGGCAGTGCAAATATGTACGCGAGTCCGTCGATTTCTCTTTGAACATTAAAGAAAAGGCAAACAGAGCTCATATAAAACCCATCAATTATTTAATCAACACCACCAGTATCTTAATTTCTCTTAAAATAGTTAACAAAGAACAACAACGATTGTCTAATCCTGTCTTCAAAAGCAGCCCATTCAAAATTCCCCTTTTTTTTTTCCCCAAAAACTTGAATCGTCTTGCATTGTTGCATTAAACTCATTTCACAGGTAAGTGACCACACCTCAGTGTCCATTCTGGAATGATTATTATTTCTAATTGCAATGCCTTCTACTTCAGTCCACTGATTATAGCCTGCTCACTCGGCTGCAGCTGCACTGGACTGCATCTCCAGTTTTTTCTGGTCACCTGTTTCTCTTAAAAACAATGGTTGTTAAATGGTTCTCAGCTTGTGCAGTTCTTCGGAAAACTGTTAATTAGTATAGAACCTTTGATCATGTGGAGGTCCTATATACTTTGTATCTTCTCATTCTCACATCTCATGTAAAAACATCCATCCTTAAAAAAAAAAAGTATCACTTAACTTAGTTCTCCTTTTTGGTACCTTTATTTTTAAGAGTGAGGTTCTAGGGGTAAATGTTTCCAAGAGTACCAAGAGTACTGATCTAGGATCAGTTTCCACCTTTCATAATGATCCTATTGAATACTGTTAAAGCGATCGAAGGGAACTAACCCTTTATCAGCACTCTGAGGTGCTTGTCATAAGAAGTCCATGAGTTGTGTGTCAGAAGTTGGGTCCTTTGCTGTAGCGGTCATCCCTGAGGTTGTAAGCCTGGTAGCAGATGGACATGTCACACACTCCAGTTGGCCCTGGGGCGCCTCGTTTGCCTGGAATGCCCGGAGAGCCAGATTTCCCTGGCATTCCCGGAGGACCTGGCAGTCCGATTCCATCACTGCCACGCGGACCCTGGATGCCTGTTGTCGCCAGAGGAGAGTGTGACTGACATGACCCAACACACTTTTGCAGAGCTTTGTTTAGTGTTTTTACTACTCTTTCTCTGTCTCTCTTTCTCCATATCTCATTTATTTTTTTCTGTCCTTTCTTTTTTGATATAAAGCATCTTTAGGTTTGTGCAGGACACTGTACAGTAATGTGAAAAAATCACCCTTTATTTATTTCATTTCCAGTCAAAATGGCAAGTTCCTTATTCTTTTCAAAAGGTTCTGTATTTGACCTTTGTTTCTCATCAACAGCTTCTTGATATCTACACATCCTGTCAGACTCATAGTGTTGACAGGATTTGTGGTTTGTGGCTTTTTGTTCAGAAGAGAGCTTGATTTTCTCCTCTCTTTCAAAGATGAAAACTTTAAGTGCTGCTTATCTGATGGAGATGGTTTTGATGGACTACCAGATCTTGTACAGTTGTTCTATATCTTTTAATATCTTTTATCATTTAATTTCTGAACTCCATTTTTGGAAACTCCTGATTTCTCACCTACTTTCCTTTGATTTCCCCTTCCATATGCAAGTGGATTGTTTTATATCTAATATCCTCAGAAATATCTCCTGAAAAATTAATAACTTGTGGCTGTTTTGACTCGAAAATTAAATAAACAAAAGGTTGGTTTCTGACTTTTGCACAGAATAGTGAATAGAGCATATTGTTTTTATTATTATTGATATTGAGTACTATGAGACATTACAGAAGCATACCTAAAGCCAACTAGATGCTGTCAGTTCTTCTTGTAAGCAAATCTTGATGGTGAAGCAAATGCAAGGCTACTGCATGCCTGAACTGAGCTGATCTCTCACCTGTTTGTCCAGAAGGCCCAGGCTGTCCTGGCCTGCCTTCGCCTTTGTTGCCTTTAAACCCCCTCGGTCCTATGTCGCCTAAAGAAAGTTACATCACATTTTATTTACACAGGATGAGCATGTGTGCATTACCATGCTGTCTACCTTTTTCCCCTCTACAAGCTCTTAACCATATGTGTCAGAGGACAGAGAAATAGTAGACCTCTGTTACCTTTGACCCCTGGAGGCCCCTGCAAGCCAGGCGAACCTGGATAACCCTGAGAGCCTGTCCTGCCCGGGTAGCCTGGAGGCCCAGTGGAGCCTTTAGGTCCCGGAGCTCCGGGCTGTCCCGGAGGTCCTTTCACTGTTTCACAAGGCTCACAGCTCTGAGGAAGCATCGTCTGCAGCAGCTGGGCCAGCTGATCTGAGAGAGATGGGCACAGCATAGAGAACCACATTTACAGGTGTGGATCGTAGCATTTGTAAGATAAAACTTTGAGAGTGAGAACGTTTTGATCAATCTTACCAAATCACATGAGAAGCAACAATAGGGTTCATTTTGCATGACTAAAACCCTTAATCTGCTGATCAGGAACTGCTATAAATTATTTGGTAACTGAATAAAACCAACATAAAAGTTATATAGCCATGGGAATAACTGAAGTGTAGATTAACATATGTCATGGAAAAGTATAACCAATTATGAATTTGTATTCTCCTGCTGTTTTTCATCATTATTCACAGGGATTTGACATATATACCCATATCAGTAACTTTTTACTTGAACCTTACTACATAACACTGTCATAACCCTACCATAAACATGTCATGGCAGATGGCATATGCTGTCATGACAGATTATCTCAAGTAATATAACTCTGTCTATTGCCAATACAGGTAACTATCATGGTAGATGTCATGTTTGATGTCATAACAGCATATTTATTCTTCTCCAGTTGGCCTTCTTCACATCAAATATTATGATATCTGTCATTATAACTGCCAGCAAAGGCAATATGGCACTATTATGTAACCTGGCAGAATCTGTCTTCTTATGACTCCAGCCATGACGTGATTATGTCATAGTTATTTCAGCAGAGCTTTTTTTATCTCTTAAATGTCTTTCTTCTGCTACATCCTTGGTTTGTTAGCTACAACAGAACTGCAATGCAAAGCTTAGTTACTTACGTCTCAGCACATCTCCGCAGAGCTTTATCAAGTGCTCATCAGAAGGAGACTTCCCCTGAAACACAGATTGAGCAGTTCACAGAACTTACATTTCTTCTTTTTGATACAGTTTAATTTTATTCTACTGCAATTTTCTGAAGCTGTTCTGTGTAATCTTCCGATTTCAGTTCTAGGCATTTGCAATGAAAAGTATGGAAGACCGTCCAATTATGCTGACATCTTACACAATATTGGCAACTTAAAACAGAAGGTGGCATATCAATTTCTGGAAAAGCAAGTTGTCAGCTATTACTTATTCAACATACTTGCTAGCTTTGCTAGAATTATGCCTTTGACACTTTGGTTACATTAATATTGTATTTTACAAATCATCATAAACAGATATTGTGACAGCTGAAAACTGGAATACTCACAGGTTTCCCAGGATAACCTGGAACACCAGGTAGCCCTGGTAACCCATCTTGACCAGGAGTACCACGTGGCCCAGTTATTCCTATATGTCCGGTGTCCCCTTTCTTCCCATCAAGACCTCTAGTCCCAGGCTCTCCTGATACACCTCTCTGGGCAGCAGAGAAGAGCAGTGGTGCTACAGTGAGGCTAAGATTTTAACAGAGATCTGATGAATACATTCTGTAATAGGGATGAGCAGCTCTAATCCAGAGCCACAATGATCACACCTTATTCGACCCATCAGTTAGTTATCTCATTATCAAGCCCTTGATTAAGTGCAATGGGTGTCACGGCTGATTTTTGCTTCTTCATAGATGCACATTAGCATGTCTGTTTTGAGAAGCGTGATTCATGGGCAAGTGTAGCTCACAGAGGCTCGCAGACATGCTCAGGTCAAAAATCTCAACTACATGTTTACTGAGTCTGGCAAACGCTGATTGGCTATCTGGGCACACTGGGGCTGAGCAAGAGCTAAACAATACTCAATCCATTAAGAGATCCTTATTAGTCCCACAACAGGGAAATTTCACCTCTGCATTTAACTCATCTGTGAAGTGAAACACCACATACACTCTAGTGAGCACACACACACTAGGGGGCAGTGAGCACACTTGCCAGGAGCGATGGGCAGCCCAATCCACAGCGCCCAGGGAGCAGTTGGGGGTAAGGTATCTTGCTCAAGGACACCTCAGTCATGTGCTGTCGGCTCTGGGGATCGAAACCTTCCGGTTACGAGGCTGGTTCCCTAACCTCCAGCCCATCACTGCCCCCATGCTGGAACTACTGAAGATGTCAGAAAACGTGCAACAAGTATTTATATAATTCACTTTCAAAGTACTATAAAACAATGAATATTTTTATGAATTTCATTTATTATGAATATAACATATTTTTGGAGAGTTGGTTTGGACACTACTACAGTGCACACATTCACATTATGTGACAGTATGTGGGTAAATCGAACATCTACACACATTTACCTGCACACATAGTCTTAGGCAGGTTTCCCCATCAAATTAGGCTTTGTTGATTTTCAAAGTGAAAATAAGTTGCACATCCTCTACAGAGAACACACCCCTGCACATTTTAATGCAATATTACTGTATATTTGCTTAATGTAACAAAGTGGAAAAAAACAATCCAAGATCAAATGTGGCCTGTTCAAAAGTTATGGCACATTTTATTCTACATTTTATTTTATTCTATTTGTAGACGTGCAGACTTGCAGAAGCATACTTCAGCCTTCAGACTGAGGAAAACATTCAACTGTGCAGAGCTGTGGCCCTCAAGGATGAAAAGGATCAGAACTTCTCATTCTATGTCTAGGACATAAACAGAGACGGCTTTCGTATAAGTAATTATAAAGCGTTAGCGCTACTTGAGCTGGATTAGTTTTAACAGAGGAGTTTCTGTAATGTAATTTGTCAGATTTTTTCTGGCTGGGATCTGTGTCATTTCCCAAATTTTCATAAATGTTCCACTGGATGTTCATGTCAGCATTGCACAGCACATACCGCCTTCAAAAAATAACAACACAGCATATAAACAGTGTCTATTAGCAGGCTTTGTGATTACACAATGAGGTGAATTGGAATAGTACTACTATTATTGATATACTACTATTATCCCACTGGTCACTACCGCTTGAAAATAAAGTTGTTATTGTGTTTTCTACTAAACAATGAACAATAAAGTAAATTCTAAGTTGTCTTGATTACATTTGAATATTTCTATGCAGGTGGTATGGTTGGTCACATGACGAGAAACATTACTTTAAGCATGCACCTCAAGAAGATGATGTCATCAAAGTTCAATAAAAGGAAATAAATAAAATATAAAATAAAAAATATAAATAATATGTCTAATGATGACTCTACAGTGATGTTAAGGTCAACTAGTTAACTAGCTTCTCTAACCTTTACTGCCAACAGTTCACCTGATAAATCAATCAAATTAAACAGGACCATACAGCACTCATAATTCTGATGACAACATTGTGTGAAAAGATAAAGTTACTTGTACATATGCCAGTTCATCTGAAGGGGAAGCTTCTGTCACAAAAACCTCCTCCTTATTAGACATGAAAACCTGCCGCTTTAACACTGAGTGATTAAACAATATCCCTGGTTTGATTAATGTACATATGTGTTCAGATTCCGTTTTCATTTGCTTTCAATTGGCCTACATTTATATATTCTCAGTTCTCAAACATGTATGTCAACAGCAAACACCTTGCACTTTATTTTTTAATGAAACATTTTTCAAATGTTCACCTCTCTGTGCTTTTAACCTTTTCTTCGTATGTCTGAGTGCTACAGATGCTACCGTGTAGCCTGCAATGAAAGTTTGATGGACGTGGAAGCAAAAGGCAGGACCTAAAATGTTTCTAACATTTTGTTTTTAACAGGGCTCAAATCACAGACATCAAGACACGACACTATAATTCTCAGCTTATACTAATCCAGCTTGAATAGGGTTATGAATGTTGTTTGAATAGGGAGATATTTTTTTGTTGCACTGTGGTGCACCTTTCTATGAATGCTGGACCTATTCTCTCGCTTATCCGTTCCTGTCTTGTCAAATATGAAAGCATCTATCAGTATTCTAGTACTGAGGCATTGAGGCATCTCTTGGAATAAAATGATAGGTTCAAAGAGCCTCTGAGGCCAGTTTTCTCTAACCTATTGGTCTCATCCAAATTACTAGTCAGTGAATATTCTCCATTTACATTTCTTTTTAGTCTAAGACTAGGCTTAAAGAGCGCCTAGTTAAGAGACCCCTCTTCCTCACCAGTGCTGTAAAACCTAACAAATAAGTCCAGCGTGCTCTGCATGATTTCTTGAAGTGTCAGTGTAAGTGATGGGATGGCACTGGCGGCTGTGGTCCCTTCCACGCTGCCTGTGCTCCAGCTGAAGCTCGCTTGGCTCGATAACTGTCAACCTGTCAAATGTAAACACCCTGTGGACATGTCTGTCACAACTTTGAAAGGTTTCATTCTTTCTTGTTTGTTCAGCGGGAGGAGATGATCTCGTTTCCTGCGTAAAATGAGGCCGAACAGATTAAATGTAACTCGGGAGTCTAATTCTACAAACCTCTCCTTTGCTTCCCTTGGGTCCAGCTTCACCCTGGTAAAGGGAGAGAAAGAGACGCCCGTTAAAACTTTTCACACTAATATCAAAGGGAAAAGTCCCCCTTATTAAAAAAACACTTCCTGTTCACAGTGAGAGGAGAAAGAAGGCAGAAGTGGAGCTTCATAACGAACAAGAATCAAGCTGTGCACAAAAGCCGCAACTGCCAGTTGGCTGCAGTACTTCAGCGCTGAATACATTGCTTAATGCCTATTTCTGGTCAGGACCTAGTTCGGAGTCTTCTATTTTAGACCACCCAAGGTAATTTTCTAATGATCCAAGCAGAAAGATATGCATCAATTATTTGTCTTCTCCAGACAGTCTCCTGCAGGAACACACTGCATGCAATGCAGACATGTATCACATTTGTCTGCCAGCTGTTACCAACCACTGGTTACAAGATAACTGCACAATATCATATTGAGACAAACCTCTCCATTTTCAACATGTAGGCTTTGCTGTTGTACAGAATATCAGCATATCCTTTTCAGTTCCTTTATTTCTGTCATGAACCTCAGCACATTTGCCTTTCATGGGCTATTCAAGGGGGGGAGGGGGTCTAGTAGTTTAATTTCTTTTCCTGCTTTAATCACTCACATCTGTCATTAGTGAGACCACCTCGAAGTACTCTAGGTGATCTGAATCACATCCTGTGTTTTCTTTTCCATAGAATGGCTGTTAATACATTTGTGCTGAGGGCATTTGCCAAACTGCAGTAGGTGCGCTGTGGCCTCAAACCCCTTCAAGATCCAAATGCAGGCCTACTGCTTCTCAGTTATATTGTCTTGGTCCTGTCACTACACAAACTGCTGATGCGCTGCCACCTGGTGGACAGATGGTGTATATCCACTTACCGGTGAGCCAGGAACCCCAGGAGCTCCCTCGCTACCTCCTTCTCCCTGAAAGATGATGAAGGGTGGTCTCTGTTAGGGGGTCTCAGAAGCTAAAAGGTTATCATTAGCATTTAATGCCTAAAAGAAACCTGAGGCTCAGAGTTACCTTTAGAAGAGCGTGCTGGAGTTTAGTTGGGGCATACTGTGCAGATTTAAGTTAGTACCAGCCTTAGAGGCTGTTTAAGTGAAGGCACATAAGTCATCTTGTGGCAGCTCTGTTTTAGTACAAGATTTTTTTATGATTCTCTGGCAGTATATCAAGGATATCTAAACTCTCAGGGGCCGTATTACAGAAAGTTCTTAACTCTGAAATCTTATGTTTAGTCACCATGACAACTACAGTTAGGGCTGAATTTAGGACAGATGTTTTTATAGAATAACAGTTCTTAAGTTTTTAATCTATTCCATTAACTCCAGATAAGAAAGCAGTGTTGCAGAAACACCCTAACTACACAAAATTTCGTAAATTCTGCCATAACTTCTGTTTTAACCATTTTCTATTGTTTTATGCAGTGTCAGGCAGCACAGTTCACTGTAACAAGCATAATGATGTTAGATTAATCTACACTGAAAATGGTGCTTAAGACTTTTTGAGGGATTTTTTCTAACAGCGTTTAAAAAAAAACACTGCAGACACGATCTCCACCATCCCCTCTTATTTCCTTTGTGTGTTAATCTTGATGAAAACTCGTCTGATGAAATATTACAGTGATGGTGGTGAATAATGAGGAGACAGAGCTGAACGCATGTCCGTTTATCAGGAGGAACAGCGTTAGTGCGCTCGGCTAAAGTCTTTGAGGAACTGAAACTGGAGAGCAGCGACTCTGGTAAACAGTACGAAGTGCTGTCACAATATTTTTTCAGTAACGTTTATCACACTTTAGTTTTGTTTTTTGACCTTTTTTATATCAGTACCGAGAGCTAGCTGACTTTTTAACTAACCTAGTTAACTTGATCATTTTTATTAGCTACGCGTTTACATTTCTGCTGTCAGCATGGTCAGTTGCTAGATAACAGACATGACAGTTGATTGTCGACATTGATCGAGCAGGGTAAGATTTCTTAACTTGAGATAAGATGCTGTAAAATAAGATTTTCTTCTGTAATATAAATTTGTGGAAATCATATTTGACCTCTTCTGAAATAAGGCCCCAGAACATTAATTGCACAGGAACTGTCTAGGAACAAAAAAGCACGCTTCATCAGGTCGCTATTTTTAATGACAAATTAAGCAAAAGTCAAAATATAAAGAAGATGAATGCTTATACCTTAGTTCCTTTTGGACCAGGTTCTCCCATATGTCCCTGAAACACAAAGTTATACTGGTTTATCTCATGTTGAATCAAAAGAGACTACTTTTAGTCTGTATTTTAGGCAATACTGAAAATGTTGAAATCAATTCTGAAAATATAATTAGTTAACTGCCATCAGAATGTCTTAAATAAATGCTTTAGCAAAAAAAAATTTTTTTTAATCACAAAATTCACCCAAAATGTAGTCCAACATCCAAATGTGGCTTCTTTAGTTTAGTGCTGGAGCCACTGGTCTAACATTGCTAACAAGCAATAGCACTAGAAGTCAACAGTCACCCAAATCTTTTCCATAAATACATCCTTAAATCTTCTCTCAATCCACACAAACCACATTAAGGTCAGGCAAAACTGTTGTTTTTTAGGACACAGTATGACTTACTGCACAAAACTTCCCTGCGTAGCTAAACACAGAAGTCAGGCTTTTTAGACAACATGTGTTGTGCTTTATTCCATCATCCCTGAAGCATCAGACTCCTCTTTTCATGAACATTTGTCATTAAATTTAGATGCGAGACTAGATTCACAATTTCTGCTGTTTCTTTATATATAAACCAAGATTATAGTTATTTATAAAAAAGACACCACGCTTAATGGAATATGCAGCATCTACAAGCCTGTGTGACGTGCATTTCTCAAACCAGTCCTCAAAGCCCTCTAGCCACTCCATGTATTTGCTCCAACTTGATTCACCACGCATAGGTCTAGAGCAACAAATGGGGGTCTTTAAGGACTGGTTTGAGAGTCATTGGTTTAAAATAGCTGACTGCTATATTCAGGTACACAGCAACGTTCTGTTCATTTTTACAGTTCACACTAAGTTGTACTGTGTCCTAAACTACATGACGAGTCTGCACAACCTTAAATAAGATCTAGATGCAGTTTTAGTGGATTGAGAGAGGTTTTGAGGAAGAATTTACAGAAAATATTTGGGTGACTATTGACGTCTAGTGTTTGTTAGCAACGTTAGCCTCACAGCTCCAGCGCTGTCCAATCAAAATGTAGATAACAAACATGCATTGGCTAATTGACTATTTCTGCTATAAGAGGACAATTTTATTAATTTAAACACATCCTGAAACACACTGTTCACTGTTGTTTTACAGTAGCAAACAGTCACATCTCCTTCAATCCTGTTTAGTTTCAGGAACAAATATTTGTTTGTAAAATTGTTTAATTTTGCTCAAATTTAAGTATTCATATCAAGAAGGAAAATCACAATGCTAAAGTTGACTGCACACTTTTTGATGACACATCTATAAAACATTGCAGTGTGATGGTTTAGGCCACTCTTAAGGAACTTTTGGGATCATGTACCTTATGTCCTTTAAAGCCAGGAAGACCCATTGTACCCAGTAACCCTGGAAAGCCTGGATTGCCCTGTGTGCCCTGTGAGTGTTAGAACATATCTGAATCAGCTGGCTTCTCTCTGACTGAGTGAAATGAGCACTGAATGTCCTCACTGGGATTAAAAATAAACAGTGATTATTACTCCATCAAACACGCTGACAGAAAAACACCTCTCAAGACAATTTAAGCATCTTAAACTTTATTGAATTATATTCCACAACTGGCTGTTTGTCACAAGAAACATATATTCATATGAATTCAGAGGTTGAAATATGTTAAATCTCACCTTTTGGCCAGGTGCACCTGGAAGACCAGTCAGTCCCCGCTCTCCTGCACTGCCCTGCATGCACACAGACACGACTCAACAAGCAAACACACATAGACACTTGACATGCATTGTGCATGATGTCTCCTATACTGCAGGCAACATTATTTGTCAAGCTTTTTTGTTTCTTGGTATCTAGTTGATAAGAATACAATTCCTGGAACAGAATAAATGTAATCTTCATATAGCTACCCCCACAGGAGAAAGCCAATGCATTAGCATAATTGCTAAAGATGCATTTTAATACTGTGCTTACCTTGGGACCAATTTGTCCATCTGCTCCAGGGGGTCCCGGGGGGCCTGGATTGCCCTAAGGGGTTGAAGCAGATAGGACACAAAGTTAAACACTGTGTGACTGCTGTGGTCAAAAGAGATATCACGGTCTGCTGACTTCATCCATTATCACTTCCCCCGTGGTGATTGTGCCTGAAAACAAAAAGCACAAGAAGACCATAAAGCTACGTTTGAATTCAAGTATTTGTAGAGAGTTTTCTTACACTGCCATTCAAAACGTTTCAGTAATATTGACATTAATATAAACCAATATTTGTTTCATTATTTTAGCTGCTTTTTGTTGAACATCAGTAATAAACACAGTACGATTTCAGTACAGGGGACACTTGTTATGCTCTTATTCAGCCTCAGTCAGTAGCCATTAATTAAATGGCTCATTACAGCTTTACTAAGCAACAACTAGGCAACATCTGAAATTTGCATCAATATGTTTCTCATGCAACATATATTGCAAATCATTACCACGTTAGTCATAAGGGTCTAGACAAAATCACATGTTGTAGTGAACAGAGTGTCTTCCTTTAGCCTGAAGCCGCTCTCTTTAGTGTAAGTCATTTCATGTGATTTTGCCTGCTTTTAGCTAAATACATGAGAAGCATGTTGATGCACTGTCCAGACGCTTATGGCTAACATGATGGTGATATGCATTTACAAACCATTATGTTTGGTGAAATTTAAACACAGACATTTTAAGATATATTTGGTTGTCTGGTTGGTTATCTGTCTTTTGTGAGTGAGAAAATGTAGATTTGATTTTTGTAGATGGGTCACTCTACGGAAACTTCCACTTTCCTATCTCTCCATAGGGGTCACTGGTGTCACCAATCCTCATTCAATCCTCACACATTTAAAAAAAAAAAAAGGTAACACCAGTGACATTTTTGATGAAAAATGCATTTTACAAAATTGCTGCTACAGAGCATCAAACCACATGTCGTCAATCATGGAATATCCACTAAAATATGTAATTTAATCCATTTGTATTCTGTTTTTTCACAATTACCTAAGAATAAATTAGGTCACACCAGTGACTTCAGATAAAAGCTAAATGAGAAAACCTTTGATAACTGAAAAGACGCAGTGGACTTCCCATGTGCTTTTTACATACCTCCTCAGAAAATAGGTAAAAGCAAGTCAAGTGATGTCATCAGTGTGATTTTTATTTCAAAATAAGATATTTTTTGTTATGCGGTAACACCAGTGACATGACTCCTGGGGACAACAACTTTCATGATATATTTCATAATATTTATTTGTCATTTGTTTTCTTTATGTAATTTAATTTAAATATTCCATAGTCACTTTAAAATATGGTGATTTAAAAACCAGCATTGCTAAATTGAGGCTGAAGAAAGTGTAATTGTTAAATTAACATTGTTTCATTTTAAAATAGAAATAAATTGTAACCTTAACATGTTTGTGTAAAGTGTAATATATCTGTAAACGCTAGGGACACAAAAATTGACATAGAATGATCCAGATGTAGATTTAATTTTTGGACATTTATTTAATGGGATATGTAGGACAGAAAGTTTTATAATGAGTGTGTTTTGTATATTAAAGTCATTTGTATGTTTGTATTTGGTACCATTGACACATAGTAATGGTAACTAATCACTAATGGACCAGTGCTCAGCAGAATGATAAAGCTATTAGGTAAAAAAGTGCTGCTATTTGTAATAATAACACCTCAACTAATCAGATAACCGCTGTATATAAAGTAGTAACGAGCAACCAGTCAAGTAAGAGCTAGTAACTTGTCACCAACAAAACATTTGCTGTAGATATTTGTATAAATTCCTAGTTAATAGTAAATATTAATATTCCTAGTAAATATGAATCATTCTGGACACTCATTTTAGCATAACATCATTCTCAATGCCTTACAACTTACAACACTGTTTATCAGTCTGGACACATCTAAAATTTCTCCCTGTGAGTTAATTGAAATCAGTGAGACTGTAAAGTACTTAAATGATATTAAGAGTCATGTCAGAATATCAGTCTGTATATGTGAGCAGAATCTTCACAATCATCACATTTTTTTTGTTTATCTTAGTTATGCATTAAAATTAAAAATAAAATTAGAGATAAGTTAGAGAGTTAGAGGTAAATGTTTATGAAACATAATACTGTAAAATACTAATGTAATGGTATAAATTAATAATCATAATACAAATATCATTTATCAAGAACCCTTTTTCATGCCTCCCCCCGCTTAGAAACCTCTGCTTTCTGAAATCATGCCATTTTAGCACCATATTGTTAAATATATCAGAAGTGCCAGTTAGCCCTGCAGTGCAGCACGCACATGGATTAAATGCTTTGCTGAGCATCAAACACAGCGGCTACAGTCAGTAGAGAGCTAATATGTGTCAACTGTGCACTAATCGGTTGACGTGCATGCTGAAAACATGAGTAACTTACTCATTGTGGAACAGCGCTCAGTAACTTCCAGGTGCTCTGTGGATTTGCTCTGAACTGCTGGGTTGTAGCAACTCCCACATTTTAAAAAGCACAGCTCTGACTGCAAATTGCAGCAAACTGCATTTTTTAGCTGGAATTAAAGAAGCCTGTATCTGTCAGTTTGTAGTTGTTGACAGCTTAAACCTCCTGGCACTTAAGCATCCTGAAAAAAAATGTCAAATCTCAGCCAAAAGAGGACAATCATATGGCATGAAAGCATGAAAGCTTTACAAGAAAATCTACACATCAGGGCTGTATTCATCCAACCTAGTGATTTTCCCAAGCAGTGGGAGATTTGTGTCATCTCAGTGCCGGTATCCCATCAGACACACATTTTATGGCTCCGGCTGTATACCATGATTTACTAAATTGAAAAAATAAATAAATAAAAGAATCACAATATCGCTTGTATGACAGAATTTGTCATTTTAGCAGTAGCCTTGAAATTTTGAGTTCATCGAACTTTAAACAAGTTCAAATAATGTGTGTCACAGACTATTGATCTGCTAACTGTATTAGAAGTATACAGAACCTACAATTTAAAGGCAGCCATGATAGAACAGGGTTAAAAGAAAGGTAAAGCAATTAAGAAGTAAGACTATATATCTACAGCATTTTGCATAGCCAGAATTACCCAGTGAGTGCATACTAACTCATATACACAATGTGTATTTAATTAGCCAAGATATATATTTTATTCAATATTTCAAGAATTCTTTGCACAAGAGGTGAATAGAATGATTAATAATAGACTGTAATTATCTATTTATATTAGCCTTTTAGATGATCCAACTTCAAATATAAGCTCCACTTTTGAAATAAGCTGAATTCCAGATTAATTTTAATATAACTTCATTCTTGAGGCTACAGATTTTTCTCAGTCTAAAGCTTGGTTTATCACGCTGGACACACATATTATTTTACAACTTCCTAGTGTCAATATACATTTGGGAAAGTTTTGGTTCAGATCATCATGAGATTCTGTGTGGAAGCAGTGATGTCCTGATAATACTGTACCCCACTATGCAAAAACAGCTATATTCCAAGACTACCCAATCAACAGCGACACAACTGGTTCTCAGCTGGCATCAGAACAGCTGTGATTGCTTGTGGAGTGAACTGCCCTCTATGTTATGTACAACTTTGAATAAGACACTGCTCTACTCAGAAACGTCTGATTCAGAGCTCTACGAAGAGTCATATTTCAGTACATTCCTATGAAATCGGTTTCATCAACCAGACCCTACAGCTGTATATGAATTATGATAGTTGGCATTAATGTAACTGTAAAGGAAATCACAGTGACATAAGTAAGTGATTTACACTGTTAACAGACTAAAATATGTGGTATTTTATTTTGTTCATGTAAAATTGAAACTCAGGCATGTTGTCCATAGTGACTTCTTGAGATGCACAGACAGGTGAGTCAACACCTGGAAGGTCACAGGTTCAAATCCCACTGCTGACTAGATATGGCACATAGCTTTGTGGCTGGTTTACTAGTGGTAGGAGAGGTAGCCAGCCATCTGGGCAAGGCTCTTATTCCCCCCACTGCCGCAGGTGGCATTGCTCTGTTGGCAACACTGTGCTGCTCCGATTTACATCTTTGGCATTTGGCAGACACTCTTATCTAAAGCGATTGACTTGATAGCATAACTGGTATAGTGTATTGATTGTTGGTTTAGTACAGGTTTGTTGGGAAAAGACAAATTTCCCAACAAAGTACAACATAGGGCAGTTGCTTGTAAAATGCAAATCCCATTATTAATTTATTATTTAGATCACTTGTAACATTGCTAGCTACATCAGCATTCCATAGACAAGTTGGCTACTGTAGCAATAAAATTCAAAGTTGCCCACTCATTCTGCAGCAAGCCTGAGGAAGTTCACTGATAACTAGCATATTGGCATCAAAGTATCATATAAAATAATTAGAAATCAACAAGTATATTAGGCTGTATTCTGAGAGAGAGATACAGACAGAAAGAGAGAGAGGGCCATTAACATCATGTCACGATTGGCCCCTCCCAGTCCTGTCCATCTGTTAGTGTTTTGGTTTAGTCCATGTGCATTTTTGTTTTGGTTTTTCTAGTTCAGCCCCTCATTTCAAATCTCCGCCCATCATTGTTTTCATCTGTCCCTGTGTCATATCTGACCCACAATCTATCCGTATTGGCTCAATGACCATGGACCGTGATGACCCTGATTTTGGATTTGCCCTCAATAAACGTTGCTTAGCCACATGCGTCTGCTACCTCGCTCCTTGTTACACATCAAGTATTTTCAATTGAAAATAATTTGGTAAATAAACAGTTAATATTTAAAAAAAAGGAACAGTGACTGTGTCCAAATTACATACATGCGTACTGTATACTGCATCAGTATGTACTGTATACTACATGCTACTCTTCATAGTAGTATACTGTAAAGTATCCACCTCTAACAAGCCATATGCCATACCACAAGGCAACATCAGGGACTTAGCCAATCAGATTGACTTCAACACCCACCCTGTGTTCCTCAGCCTTCCAATCACTGCTTAGCAACTGCTGCTCGCTGCTTTTCAGTGTGTATGTTTATACTTTGGTCAAGAGATGGACTTGTGTGACCTTTAAAATACACCCCATATAATAACAGGGCAGGAGGGCAGGATGTTGCTTTCTACCCATCTTCAAGTCGCAAACTTTAAAAAATGTCAGCTTTGGGTTGATCTGTGTTTTCACCTGTTTTCCTATGTTTACTAAAATGACAGTCATTCCAATTTCATCACTTTTATAGTTGGTAATATGAGCTAATTAGACAGAATAATAAGCAACGAAAGCCTGAAATCCAGATGCTGAGTGGATTGTTTGGCTGAGACCAACTTTTGTAAGTTAGTGTTTTGACACATTATGTATGCAGTTCATTTATTAATTAGAGTATGTAAACCCACCTAATAAGTGCAGTAGCAAGAGAAACGTATTTCATTTTACTGTATATATTGAAGGGCTGAATCCAGGGCTATTAAGAATATCCAGGCGGTGATGTCAGCAGTTAGCCTACATTAATTTTCAAATGCAGTATATGAAGATGCTCTGGCTGCATAATGGGATAATTTTCCAGAGCAGTACAACTGAGTACTACCATGACTAGACTATTTCAAATACAGCCAGTGTAGCTGGAGTCAGAACAGTTTATGGAACAGTAATTGCAGTTTATGAAAGAAAGGAGAACAAATGATAATGAACAAAAGAAAGAAAAAGGTAGATAAAAATTATGGCTGGATAATAAAGAGAGCAATGAATTGATCAAAACATAAGTGGGCAGTTGGTGAACTACGTGCCAACCTGCATCAGTTATTGTATTAATTATATACAAGAGGTCAGTTTTCTGCAAAGCTTACTAAAATTTTTACTACAGTTACATCCCTGTCCACCAATTATTTGAAACCTGTAAAGTTAAGGTTGGGTTTACATTAGTGATAATAATGATTTCAAACTTTTAAATGGTAGCGTAGTGTACATCTTTATTTTGTTGAAATCCCAAGTAGGCTAGGGTTTTGGTGGGATCTGTGCCTGGGTCTATAATGAGTACACAGTATAATGAGGCTGCCATTAAAACTGAAAATTGTAATGTATTTAAATGCTGATTACACTGTCGTTCACATATCCCATCTATAAGCCTAATTTACAAAAAAAAACCTAATTCAAAAATCCATTTGGGATTTTGGGAAAGCGGCTGAATAAAGTGCACACATTACCCATAATAGACTTCGCTGGAGCCCTAATTGAATGTGTTACCTTGCACACACAGTTGGGTATCTGGATAGGTGCCATATCATCATTTAAATAATTTAAGCGGATGGAGTTGACAAAAAAAAAATTCTTTCATATGCCACATGCTTCAGAGTCAGAAGCAGAATGTAAAAAACGGTTACCGGTGACCTTTGAGTCACCTGCTCAATATGGTGACAAAGTGAATGCTGCTGCTACCTTGAAATTCTGTATTCTGTTCTCCACTTAGTTATTGGTGACCCTATCCACAGTCATTACGGTGAGCTGAACATGAAGGTGAGCTGGCCATCCCTGACTGTGAAGAGGAAGCTGCTTAGA
Source organism: Pygocentrus nattereri (assembly GCF_015220715.1). Taxonomy (NCBI): domain Eukaryota; kingdom Metazoa; phylum Chordata; class Actinopteri; order Characiformes; family Serrasalmidae; genus Pygocentrus; species Pygocentrus nattereri. The sequence goes on from NC_051213.1 coordinate 14,545,190, forward strand.
ATACTATTCATTCAAAAGACCTCTTTGCAGAAATTACCTCATACACTCAGCGGTTCATCTTTCTTTAAACGTTACCAAGGATTATTTCACATTTTTTTAATGACTTTAGTTGGAAAATTTTCAAAATTTTCAAAGTAGAATTTGCACAGAACATCTTGCCAGCTTGTCCACATGCTTGTCTTTATATTGAATATTTTTATGATTTACACTAGTTTTACCCTTATTTCATACATCTGTGTTACCAAGCAACAATCAGAGACTGCCTTTCATTTCTTTACTGTACAGTTTAAACACCCATTGCATACATGAATAACAAAAGGTATTCATTTTTGGGAAGATATTTTTGAAGAGATTAGATGTATGATAATTCACTTGTGCAAAATAAAAATAAAAAAGGGATTTTCCAAAACTAGAGTTCGACAAATTAATCAAAGTTGCCAAAGTAGCAAGACCTGGTAGACCACCAAAATTGTCATCGTCAGTACTTAAAACAGCACTTAAAGCTTTCAACCAATCAAGCTCCACTCTTGTTTCAGATCTGAAAAAATCCACAGGTGTTTCTGTCCATCCTCCTACTGTGAAAGGAAAACATTATGAGTCTGAAAGGATGTGTAGCTGTGAAAACGTTATTGAGAAAAGGAAATAAACAAAAAAGAAGAACATTTTCAAATGAAACAAAGAAGCTGCTGGTTTTCTCAGGACAATGGACTGTCCACCACAGAGTCCAGATCTCAACATCACTGAAAGTGTTTTTGATTGCTTGTGAGAAGCAGAAAATTCAACCAACTTCTAAGACTGGAGGTGTGGAACAATATCTCTGCAGATTTCTTTCAAAAACTGAAAGTAAAACTACTGAAAATAATCGAAGCTGCTGTAAAGGCAATAGACTAAATACTGAAAAATTCGCTCAACTTTGTGTAATTTTCTGTTAAATTAATTTCTGCTTTTTTCCTGTTGATGAAAAATGTGTAACTTCTATGTGGCTGCATTGATGGAAAATTAAATAAGGGGTGGTCTCTGACTTTTACACATTGCTTTATTTTAAAGCGAGTCATAAGGCACACTAGGCCCTAGGCCTTAAATGGTCTGTCCAGCCATTTGAAGTAAATTGAGTATATAATAAACCGATATAATAATTGAATCACAGAATAACTACAAGCACAGCACTGAACAGCTGAACAAGTCCGACTGAGGATCTGTCTGTAATGCCACAAGATGGCAGCAATAAAGTCGCTGAATAAAGTCACTGTGCAGGATCATTGAGCATTGCAACATTCTGCATTTACCAACAGAGGTCACACTACAGTTGGTGGATTTCTTAGACATGTTTAAACACTGCCACTGTTCAACAGCCGCTTTTACAAATTCTATTAACCGATTTCTGATTAAACTTTGGCCAAGTCCAAATTGCTCTTCCTGGCCTCGTTTTGTTGCTGGTGAGGTGAGAAGACTGTCTTCGGGTGACTGGGACAAATTTCAATCTGATTTCTTTCACATGTCCAATCTTAAGAGGTCAGTTTTCACAAAGAGAAGATAAGGTAAAAAAGGTGAGCCTGCAGCACTCCAGAGGGATGTTCACTTACTGGAGGTCCTTTAGGTCCTAGAGATCCTTTCAGTCCAGGTGATCCTTTGGCCCCCTAAGCTCCAGAGACAAACCCAAGATCAATACCAATGTGCTTCTTGTGACTGCAACAACTGCGAAGGGATTGTGTAGTCTTATATGTTTCTTCAACGTTTTATGTCTGGGAACAATACTCGACGAAAATCAATCAAGGGCACATTATGATTTCACACGGCAGCCTGTTTGAGTCTGTTCTGCTTTATTCTTTATATATCAGACAAATAATATGGTAGAAGAATATAAGAGCTACGATAGGTCTTACCGGAGGTCCACTCAACCCGGCCTCACCAGGAAGTCCACGGATACCCTGAGGAAACAGAAAATGCTTTGACTGACATCACCCTGCCATTAATCATGATCCTCTTTTCTAGCTTCTGTAACCTCATTAATGGCAGCAAATTAATTCCATGTTATGGATAAGTCATTAAGCTGATTACAGCTTGGCAAGAAAAATGACGAATTCACAGACAAATTTGTACATATTACACAATATATGGAGGGTTTTGGGTCTGCACACTGTCTATGATTGTTCTCCTGGCCTCCTAAATGAGTTTAGTGGAAGCCACTTGACTACTCTGCTTCCTTTAGGAAGTCTCAGGCATGTTACAGTCGATACATACAATTACACACATGGGATAGTAATCACTGAAAAGCTGTTGTTAGAAGAACTTCTTGTCCACCACAGACTGACTAACCTAATATAGGTTATGAAATGAAGTAAAGACAATAAAGTAAAAAGCCTGGAGATGAGACGGGGTGTGTGGAGTCAATACAAGAAAATACTTAGAAAATACTTAGTCAATACTTAGAATATATCATTTCAGTGGATTATGATGCAATTATGTTCCCTGACTAAAGGTACTGACATGTACCTACAGGTACCACCCCTGTGACCAGAGGGGTACTGCCCCAGTGACAGTTTTTTACCTTCATTTTTGAGAGTGTAGCATTTTTTAGTATTTAGTGTTGTGAGTACTCTTTCAGCTCTTTTACTCTTTGTACCTTGTCTGTTTATATTTTGTCATTGTTGAATATATTTTGTGATGTTCAATGAAATATTTGACAATTTTAGCTATCAGGGCAGATTGAAGATCTGTGTGTTGTAAGTACCGGGTTGTTAAGAACTCAAAGAACATTTGCTGAAACTCCTATTAGTCATTCCTCACCAAATCACGTAGCCTTGTCCTATCATGAACTCTCATTAAAAAAAATCAACCAAAAACTTGCCAACAAACTTTCAAAGCTATGCTCCAATTAGTTTTCCAGTTATGATTTTTTTTTAATGTTTGGGTATTTTTGTACCATAAATATTGAATTTAACTTTTAATATTTAATATTTTATGCAATATTCCTACATTCCTAGGAAATCTGTGAATTATTTCCGAATGCAATTTTCAAAGCTACTATAAAACCAAAATAGCTGCATGAATTAAAATCCATTTTTAGTTGTTTTGGACTTGACTGGCCTTAATTTGAAAAACGGTAGCTTCAAATATTGAATCCAGTAATTAATAATTCGATTAATCATTTCTATAAATAAAATACTACATAAAACCTTAATTTAGCTAAATATTTTAACATTATTGACTGAAAATGGACAGAAAATAAAATTTCAACCACTGCACAATTTAGTTTGTAAAAATGCATACTCTAATAAATTAACCTGTTCAAGCAATTGTTTGCACAGAACTAGTTGATCTCAAGTAAAATATTATTCTGATTGTGTTCAATATTTAATATAGTTAATAGTGCAGCTCTGTTCAGTCATTCTTTAAGAAGGTAAACTCAAGAACAAAGAAATGATTAAGAACCTAATGGGCAAACTTTAAAACTTCGTAACTAAAAAAAAAATCAGTTTGCACCACTGCAAGAGTTTTTTGCTTGAATTTTTTCATAAATATACATTATGTGTCCAGACAGGGCCTGAGTGAGTTGGTGTGGAATGCACCCCCATACATATGAGGGTAAATAACACAAGGAAGAAAGAACATAGTTATCATGTATCATGCAAACAATAAAAAAACAAAAATCAAAGCAGAAAGCTTTTAAATCTGACAGCGGCTTCTGAACATTTGAATCATTGATTGTTAAGTGCAAAACAACCTCCATCGTGCCACAAACCGCCACTGGTATCCCATTTAAATGGAAGCATAAACACTTTTTATGTCGAAATATATATCTTTGGGTGTTACGTCTGCGACATGATGGCTTTAGAGAATGTTTTTATATTTGGCTCTTGTAGGCAGGACCCGTATTGAACCACGTTAAACCACCCATATCTTTTCATCACCTGCATTTGGCAGCCTGAAGTTCCACAGTGAAGAGTGAACTGCTGTTTCTTCAAAACAAAGAATAACCGTCCTCTGAGTAATGCTTGCAAACATGCAACCGGATACACAGTCCCTCTGCACCCATATCAGCAAAGTTTCTTCCTCCGGGTTACTCAAGCACCTACGACTCAAGCTTTACTGCACTGACATATAGCAGCATGGAGGAAACATCAAGGGGAATAAGGGAACAGGAACAGGTGTGTCACTTTGAAGTAATGCCACTTGCCTAGCGTCCGGGTTAATAATCATTTGATGGCGAGAGGAGTGCGTAGATTCCTCTCAAAGGCTCTTCCATCGGAGGGACGAGACCGGATCAAATAGCGAAACTAAAGAGATCGTTAGAGGGAATGATACTGAAAGGTAACACTCTGTGCAAGTGAGATAGTGACGGGGATGTCATGAATCCAATTACATAAGAGAAATGAAAGGCATCGTTTCTGGAGAGCAAAGTGAATCTCATAGTGACTTGCTTCGCTCACATAATTACCAAGAACTGGAGCTGGTACTGACTGATATTGAAGTTTAAGTAGTTTTTTCTTACATATGCATGACCAAAACATTTTAGTTCAGAAATGATAAATACACATTTATGACGCAACACATGAACATGAGTATGGCAATCAAACACTGTTCATTTGTATTTTGATATTATATCCATTATTGATACTGCTTATATAACCATGTGATGTAAGATTTTTCTGAGACAGTAAATTAGTGAGGCTGAGTCTTTCATTCATGGCTGAAACTGCTTTAGACATCACTGAGATGCTTGAGTAATTAATGCAGCCAAGCAAAGTATACAGTAGTCCATAAAGTGAGGGGGTGACATTAATGACAAAACCAGTCTCGTAAAAACCTTTGGTTGCGATGTCTTCTGCCACCATCCTCTAGTGAAGTGCAGCGCTGGAGAGTTTAGCCGGATTTCTTTTGACGCAAGACTGCAGAACAGCTCAGTTCTGTTTCATTGCTTTTTAGAGCAGATGTGAATCAAATTTTTAGAACCGTCTGGCCTTGAGTTTCATCATTGTGGGCTGTGTGCTACCCTCAGTTGCACAGGGAAACAAAGCTTGTGGTAATTCATTACACATGTTACTCAACCCACAACAACATAATTGATGTTTAAAGACAGTAGTTGGTACTGCTGCTGCAAATTGGCCTTAGAGAGAGCTCTATTGTTAGTCCATAGTTAGTCTGAGTTGCATTTGCTTTTCTAAACCAGCGTATAAGCCTAGCTGAGAAACTCTAGAACCCTTCAGTGTGTCCAAATTTGCACATGGCTAATATCTATCATGGTTAAGCAGAAGTGGAAAGTAACAAATTACATTTACTCTAGTTACAGTACTTAAGTACATTTTCAATTTACAATTAAATCATAGTACTTTTACTTTCACTTGAATGGATTTGTAATAAAGTATATTTCCTGGAGTTCATGTCTAATAAAATACTTTTACTTCTCTGATTTATTTTTTAACTTTTTAACTATCCCCCCATTTTGGCCTGAAAAGGATACCCAAAGTAAAAGGAGCACTTTTCCCACATGATCTTGGTCTCATTTGAAGTGTAACACTCAAAAGTCCTTTTCCCAACATGAATAAATGTATGAATGATTAACACAGAGTAACAGAGGCCAAATGACTCACAGATCTCTAAACTGATCTCTTACTCTTGCCATGTTATCAAGACCACATGTTTTGGATTATGATGTCTCTGTGGATGGTGGCAAGGCTTTAAAGGTAAGAATTCACAAAACTTTCTAGCATTAGCTCATTCAATGCTTATGTTGCGAATAAGACAATCATTACTGTGAGTAATGGATCATAAAATGGTTGCAGGAATCGAGTCCTGAGATTTCAAGCTTTCATGCATTTAAATTAATGTATGAAAACCGTAAGTGAATGCTTCCATGGAAGTGTGCTGGTACAGTGATCTAGATAAGGCTAATAACAGTTACAGAGTACAAATAAATGCGCGTTTTGGATCATAAATTAATAAGAAATATTTTAAAAGATTCAGTTCTGAAAGCCAGTCAAAACAGAGCAGCTCCCAAAAACTCTTCAGCTGTAATGAATTCAAAGATGTCAAGTGTAGTGGAGAAAGACACAGGAGGAAGTTACCAGTAAGAGTAATAATGAAGAAAACTGCTTCATTATTGTCTGACAAACATGCCCCCCCTAAACCTGCTGACATCTCCGCTTTTGTTGCGGTTAAGGAGGTCTAGGATACAGGCAATCCAGTCTAATACAGATTCCCTATAAACTCTGGCCAATTATTCTGCCACGATCAGATTTTTTGGTTTTCACTGCTTTTTGTCTTTTTTTTTTAAAGACTTAAGGTCTAAACAGGAACCTGATCAGACTGTGAGTTGAGGAGAATAAAAAAAAAAAGGTAACGTTAAGAAAGTTCATGTTCAAGCTGCCTTAAAGTTAGTGAATTTCAAATAGTAAGTTAAAGTGTTTTATGTCCTATCAACGTTTTCTTGTTTACAAATTGTATTTTTTATATTTATAATAAGTACAAATTCCTCAGAATTTTAAGGCAGGCTGGACACTAACTTTAAAAAAAACTCATTTCTTTTACAGTGTATATGGAAAAACAGACCTCGCCTCATGTGAGAAACAAGCCATCAGCAAGTGTTGTGCTGTAATAATCAGACCATCATCTAAACTCTAAACTCTTTATCCCCGATATCACCTCACAGATGATGCCACATCATCAGAACTTTTTTGTTTTGTCAGATAATCACGTAATGCAGCCTGACTCTACTCTGGACTCTCTCTCTCTCTCTCTCTCTCTCTCTCTCTGCACAGAAAGATGCATAAATGTGCACAATCAGAGCATACTGTGATCAGCCTCAGGACTCAAAACTTTTTTTCTCATGTAATATCATGTTTGGCTTTAGATTTATTTGTACAGATTATCACTATTGATGTAGCCAAATCAAATATTTTCAGGTTGTGACTACGGATATACAAAAAGAAGTAACTTGATTACTCAAGTAGTTTCTCAATGAACTACTTGTTTACTGTTCTGTTTACTTTTCTTTGCACTCAAGTAAATTATCACTGCAATAATTAAAGCTTTAATTAAGTAGGGATTTTCTGCACTCCTTCCTCCCCTGTGTTTAAGTAGCTGACAAAACTCAAAGCACTATTTGTCATTCTAATGTGTATTTGTAATGCATACAGGATGTTTTGAAAGGCCAGGATTTGAAGGCTCATTGAGTAAAATGCCAGCATTTGAGTGGAGGGAGATCATAGGGTAAGATATTCAGCATGTTGACATGGTGGCTCCATTGTGCATGTTCGCAGAGTGGTTTGGTTGTAATGGTGTGGATGGTGGCACTGTAGAGTGCTCGGAGGTTTGTAAACACTGTGGCTGGGGCTGGGCCCCTGGCTGGAATCGCCCCAACACAAGCTGTGCGTCTATTTATAGGTCTGCTTTCTGATTGCTTTTTTTCCCCTGACTGTTTTATGAAACCACTGCAAAGAAATTGTCCACTTTGCAAAAGAGACCTAACTATTGCCATAAACATTTGTAGGAGAGGTTTGTTTGGAGCAATAAACAAAACATACTTTCAGTCAGGGCACATGAATAAATGTAGAAGTTTCAATTGCCAATCCATATAAACTATGTAAAACAACACTTCCTTGAACAAAAGGGTAACGCTTTACTGTAGAGCAGGCCACAACACCTACATAAGCTCCTCATTACTTTTTACCCAAACATACAAAACATTTATAAAGGTTTATTTCTCTCCACCACTTTGGGACATTGTTCACATTTGATTTTAGAAACTGCAATATGACTTTCTATTTTTCTCACAGACATTTTGTTACTGAAAGACAATATTTTTTGACAAATTAATTCAACTTTATATTCAAGTTGTGTAAAGCAACATCTTTCAGAATGTTAATGAAATTTTGACTCAAGCATGTTGAATGTTGGCTTTTTTATGTAAAATTTGGGGGTAAGTTTTCTAGCTTGCTATTGTGCAGTTGGATCAAGAGTACTGATTCATAAGTGAGCTAAAATGTACTTTCAAATAGGTTTAAGCACAATTTATATAATATGATAACAAATAAAACAATCGAAATAAAGGTAAATAAATAAATTATTATAAAAGTGTATCAAGATGACTGTACGTCAGGTGTCAATTTTGTTTCTCACACTGGGCTCGTTCCTGAAATGACATCATGTTATAACAAATGACTTTGTAGCTTGTGTATATCACAGTGACATATTGCTGTAGATGTGACATACCTTAAATAATATAAACAGTCAAATCAATCTCTCTTTACCTTTGGGCCACAGAAAATGCTGACTTTCCTATGTCATATTATCAGCATGATGTCACTGGGACTTATACTGAGCTACAAAGTCATTTCATCCCAGAAAATCAGTGTTGATCTATATTAGTTGTCGTGAAGGGTTTATGTAGGTTGTCATATAGCCCAATAAAAAGAACAGTAACACTTTATTTGAGGGGTGTCTACATAAGCCATTCATAACATCTTACATGAACACTTCATAACACAGATGTTTAGGTCAATATTGATAAAACATACATGTTTTACATTATATTAATATGGACTACTAGGTCACTTTACTGAGAAAACATTTTTCAAAATAAAAAGTTCTAATTTTTAATTTTTTTTTTAAAAACTGTAGTATTTTCAGTAAAACACCTCATTTCTGGACAACTAAAATGAAAATGACCTTGCTCTACCCCTTTGGTAGTTAAGTGTTTTGACACTATTTGACACACATTGTACTAAGATTCAGTTTATAAATGTACATATACACTCAGTAACATGTTATGAAGTGTTTATGTAAGATGCTATGCATGTGTAATGTAGACATCCTTCAAGTAAAGTCTTACCAAAATAACAATAGAATCTATTAATGTTGACATTAACAGTCCATCACCCTGCTGGCCCATTCAACAAAGAGACTAACAAATGCAGCGAGTGAGGAAAGGTAGCAAACTCAAGTACATCAGCACCTGCTGAGAATAAGAAATAATGCTGTATATTAGCTAACAAGCACTATGTAACCAAAGGTTCTTATGATTCCTTTGTTCACATGTTAATCAGCGGTGAAAATAAACAGACGCATCTTATTTCCCCAACCTATCAGATCTCAGCACCCTCAGTGAGTTAACAACAGCGCAGAACAATATTATCTGCATCATTCCGACTGAAAAAAGAAAACAAACTTACCGGTGGTCCTGGTGGTCCACTTGGACCAGGCAAACCTGTATCGCCTTTATCACCCTGTTAAAAAGACAGAGAGACAGAGAGATAGAGAGAGAGAGACAGAGAGAGAGAGAGAGAGAGAGAGAGAGAGAGAGAGACAGAGAGAGAGACAGAGAGAGACAGAGAGAGACAGAGACAGAGACAGAGAGAGAGAGACAGAGAGAGAGACAGAGACAGAGACAGAGAGAGAGAGAGAGACAGAGAGAGAGAGAGAGAGAGAGACAGAGAGAGAGAGAGAGAGAGACAGAGAGAGAGAGAGAGAGAGAGACAGAGAGAGAGAGAGAGACAGAGAGAGACAAAGAGAGACAGAGACAGAGACAGAGAGAGAGAGAGAGACAGAGAGAGAGAGAGAGAGAGAGACAGAGAGAGAGAGAGAGAGAGACAGAGAGAGAGAGAGAGAGAGAGAGAGACAGAGAGAGACAAAGAGAGACAGAGACAGAGACAGAGAGAGAGAGACAGAGAGAGAGACAGAGACAGAGACAGAGAGAGAGAGACAGAGAGAGAGACAGAGAGAGAGAGAGAGAGAGAGAGAGAGAGACAGAGAGAGAGACAGAGACAGAGAGAGAGAGAGAGAGAGAGAGAGAGAGAGAGAGAGAGAGAGAGAGAGAGACATTATTATGATTATTTATTCTGGGTTCTATGAAATTTAAGTCAGTTACTCTGGCTGACTCTTCCCAAAGATCATAAAAAGCAACACTCGGATGCATCACAGTTACCAGCATGCATCACTAATCAGCTCAAGAGCTCAAACAGAAGCGGAGAGGGGTTTTTGTCTTTGATTATGTATTTAAGAGAGGACCACCCTCCTTTAGCCAGATGCTCAACAAGTTCATCTACATGGTGGAGTAAACAAGCAATTAAGGCAGTTTAACAGTTAAACAAGTCTGTTTTCAGTCCAGCCAACAGTAAAGGGCAGCAGGCCGCTATTTGAGTTACAGAGTGTGTGTTTTCTTGCAAAGCGCCAAGACTCACTGGACACATAAAACCAAGTCTTTCATTATGATACAAGGCTGCCATGACAAAGTAATAAAGACAGCACACAAATCTTTATAAGCTATAAACACTGAGAGCTGAAGAAAGATTTTTTTCTGTCCTCTGTCAGAACGGACTCAATTGCTTTGTGTGTACTTTTTAAGAGTTATTAGTGATCTTTATTAATACTCCTAGTCATTTTCCTGTGCTAAACATAGTGAGATTAGTTCTAACTAGGGCTATCAAATGTTTAAAATAAATCATTGTGATTAAAGGCACTATTTTGTGTAGTTAATCATGATGAATCCCTTATCAATCCAGGCGTATTACATACAAACACCTATTATTTAGTAACTAGCGGGACTTCAATGCAAACTAATGAAGCTATTCTTAGGTTATAGAAGTGTGTAATAATCAGTTGGGCCCTTTGGCAGGCCCATGGCTTGTTAAGGGGTCAATTGCATGTATTTTTTTTAAAGCACTGCAATCTGTTATAGCTATAAATTTGGACAGAATGAGCTTAATCAGAATGCATTTATACTTTTTTGTGTGCAGGCAAAGTTTATGTGAACCTAAAGATAAAAATAGGGTAAATTCCTGTTTTCGTGAGCAAAACAATACAGTGAGAGCAACAGCGACTGCATGTTTCTACTCCTCCACAACTGTAGCATCTCACTATCATAATGATGCATTACATCTCATTAATTTGAAAATGAAAATACAAGAAAATGAAAATGTAATGTATGTAAATATCATGGCAGTAGCTGGGTTTGGTATTTAAGGGGGCTACAGTTGTGGAGTCATAACAGCACACAAGCAGCTGGGCTTAGGCCAAAACTACAGATGATGTGAAGGATTAGTCTAATTTATTGTGGATCATTTATCATGTTAATGTGTTATTACTGACTTAACTTGGACACTAACAATTCAGATTTGTGCAGCCTAAGCAGTTTGAAATGGCTGTGAGTGCAGGCGTCAACACAATGCTCTACACAACAAAAAATTCGACAAAGTTACTGACAAAGTTCTAGGTGTGGATAGCAGACAAACACTTTGATGAATCTGAACACTGCTGGGCTGAAAGGGAAGCTGGTCATTAAGATGTTCTATGACTTTCTTTTCTTCTAGATTGTCAATTTTCTCTAGGCCCATAAAAATAACCCAAGCCTATCTTTACAGAAGGAGACCACCTATGAGATGGACATAAATCTGACCTGTGCAGGACTTTGGAACCAGTGTCCAGCCAATATACACATACGCACACATGGAGACACACATGCACACACATTTTCACAGGTTGGACAAGTTGATCAAAACAGAAGTGTGTGTTCTATCAAAACACAGAAAAATGCAATAAACATTTTAAAAAGGCTAAATTGATTTAAAAATACATTTTTAAAGAAACAACTGTGACAAAATGAAAAGCCACATTTTTATGAAGTTAGATACATGCGATTAGGAATTTGAATTAAATGCAAAAATCTCAATTTAAATGTCATTATTTTGAATGTATATCATACCATCTGAAATCAAATAATCTTAATATAAAAATTAAAAAGAGAGAATTGTGTAGTCTGATAAAGAACTGATGATGCACAACTGAATGTCTGGAATTCAATTTATAAAAATCAGAATCTGAAAAATTTTCAGATTCACTTTCACAATAACATCTGGGCAGACAAAAGCAGTTGAACACTGAATCACTTCAAGACAGGTAATAACACTTGTTTTATAACAGAGGTTATGCAGAATAGCCAGTAAAGCAATGTTTTGTTTTGTTTTTTTTAACAAAAGACACAAGTGTGCATGTGTAAAGTGTAGCATGAATGTATTTAGTACAGCGTTAGTTCAACCCCAGCATCATCAACATGCCTAAAACATTCCAGTTCTATTTCAGTCTCACTGCTGAGCTAAGAATGGTATATAACCTAAATAATATCTGGTCAGTGGTGGTCCCACAGTGGTGCCTTTCTACTGGTGGATGGGGTGAAAGGGGGTGGTTGATAAACTGCAATACACAAGCTTAAAAAAAAACAAGACCTGGTAGACACCAAAACTGCCCCATCAGATAAACAGTACTTACAGATTTCATCTCTGAGAGAGAGGAGAAAAACAAGCTCGACTCTTGCTTCAGATCTAAAAAATCTACAGGTGTTTCTGTCCATCCTTCCATTGTGAGAAGACAACCCAACACTAGTCTGAAAGGATGTGTTGTTGTCAAGAAGCTGTTAATGAGAAAATATACAGATCCTGGCGTTCTCAAAACCATGGACTGACCACCCCAGAGACTTTGACAATATTGAATGTGTTTGGGATTACTTGGATTGTGAAAAGTGGAAAATGCAATCAACTTCAAAGACTGAACTGGACGATGTGGAAAATTAAAGCTCTTTGAAAAACTGAAAGCAAGTCACATGAAAAGAATGGAAGCTGTGTTAAAGGCAAAAGATCTGCACTCTAATTAATGAAAAACAAATCATATATTCATTGTTGAATCTTTTGTATAATTTTCCTGATGCTGAATCATGTACAACTTGCATAACTTGTACTTAATGCCAATTTTGACTGGAATAATTAAATAAAAGAAGGGTGGTCTCTGACTTTTGCACCATACTGCAACCTATAAAGGGTTCATACTTCTGTGAAGGATATGCCATCTTTGTATTCCAGTTTTGCTGAGAACAAATTTGTGTGTGGAACATCTGACATTGATGGCAGTTTTCACCCTGTTAGCCAGATATGGTGCCACAATACCTTTGTGAAGTCTAATGCAGAAAAGGGTTTACTAGTTGTATTGTTTATATTTCTAACCGTCTAATAGCTTTGCTCTGTAGAAATTCAGAACAAATGTCTTTCTACAGTAAACATTGCCTGTTGTACTAAGCCACATCATTGGCTTGGACATACATTTAGTTTCCCCTGTATAATGATGGATATTATTAATTTTCATGTACTTCAGCAGAGGACCTGTCTTTACTGTCAAAGCAACTAGTTTTCTTTTTCACCTTCATTTATCTTGTTAAAGTCTTGTGAAATTGCAGCTAGGCTTGCAGCAAGTGGTTGTGATGTGGGAGCTGGTTTCTGTGCATTAGCCATCTGCTTGTGTGTACCTTTTAATTACACAGGCAAAAACATTGATTTTGGCAGCCAAACATGGCATTATAATCACACTACAGATCCATTACAAAGGCTTCAGACAAAGTGTTCCATGAGGCTCTGCCCCAGTCTTTGAAGAGGTAGACTAACCCAAACCTGTTCTCAACCCAGTCCTTACAAAGGTTTGCTGTATTCTAGATCCCCAAACATTATTACCTGCATCCTTGATTACTTGGCCCTGTGAATGGGAACTGGAATTGAAGAAGAATGCAGGTTGGCAACAGGGCCTCAAGAGCCAGCTTAAGATGCTGGGCTGTAAATGATTTCCTGCTCAGAGGCAGGGTTAACATTGATCTGCTGAAATCCATACTACATTTACATTCAGTAAGAGGCCCTGATCCACAATCAGCACATGCTAAAAATAGCTCTCTCAAAGACGTCGTTCACCTCATCCTCTCCCATCTGAGTGCATCTGGAGCAAGACAGTAGAATCATACCATTATGTGCCAAAACATTCAATCGGTCAGTACAGCTGTAATCTCTGTTATGATTTGGACTTAAATTGATATTGTACGCTGTGGATCTGACCTACATCCATAACTTAATATGACAACTCTGTCACATTCGGACAAACCTCACTGATTTCAACATGTTTTTAAAAGTGCCACATAGATCTCTCTATTATCAGATGCCTGATAAATATAGTGTACTCTGGTCAATGTGGTAGGAAATTGCTTCAGTTAACCATCAGGAGTGTTATTTTTCTATTACCCATAATTACTTAAGTGTAGAATAGTATGAATAATTAAATATTTGTGTAATTAATTGCATATCAATTCCATTATATATTATGTACTGTGACAGGTTTGAAACATTTTCCATTTGTTTTGATGTCAGTAAATGAAATAAAAGTTAATGTTTCTTCTTTCTTCAAAACAAGACTGCAGACACAAGAATAACTTTTCTTCCAATATAAATCATAATAAAACATGGTCTCAACTTACGTTATGAATTGGTATTTTTGACAAAATTCTTCCATTGGTTTAAGTATAAGTGATGAATACTTACACAAAATATAATTATACTAAATGATAAAAGTCACAAAACTGAAAAAGTGTAATTACATGGTTTTATATTTACAAGCTTCAACAACTGAATAGAACTGCATTTCAGTATTATGTCTACTTTCTAGCTTTATCATGGCTTCCATTATTTTAATGAGACTTGCTTTCAGTTTGTCAAATTTGACGTTTGCAGGGATATTTTTCCATACCTCCAAAGATCAGACTTAGATGTTGAGGTCTGGAAACCAGCAGCTTCTCTGTTTCTGTGCAATTGTTCTTTCTTGTGCTTTTATTTTTAATTTTCTTCTCATTGTGGGAGGATGGACAGAAACACCTGTGGATTGTTTCAGATCTGAAGTAAGAGTGGAGCTTGAGTTTTCTCCTCTCTCTCAAAGATAAAAGCTTTAAGTGGTTTTTGTCTGATGGTGAGAGTTTTGCGGGTCTACCAGGTCTTGCATGGTTGTTAGAAGTCACATTTTCTCTATCTTTTTATTATTTTTTAACTCCAGTTTTGGAAAGGTTTGACTTTCCCTTTCTTTATGTAAGTGAATGCATTCTGGCCATTTTGTCTGGAAATTAAATAAATGAAGGTTGATCTGTGACTCTTGCACAGTAGTATGATTACATAAGTAATGGTATATATTTATATTAAAATTACGTTCTGTATCAACATGTAGGAGAAAGCACTTCTGACTGTTCTGCATTTTGACTTTGAGTAATGACAGAACCTGGCAAAACATTCTGCATCCTCAACAATAACATTTCATTACATTTAAATCATAATCAAACTAATCTAATCTTCTACTCACAATGAAACATGGTATCGATTGAAAGTTAATTATCTGCCAGAGGGGACCTATAGAGGGGTTAACACAGCAAGTGGTCAACACATGCTGCACAAGTGCTGAGGTACAAATGAACCAGTTCATTATGTGGTCCGTTTCTGAGTGATCATGTTGTATTATTGTACTGTGTAATAGAGTTGTGTAAATAATTTAGCGGACAGTCTAAAGTAAGCTATCAGTCTCTGAGGCCAGAAATTGGAAGCAAAACCAACGAGTGCCTAATGACATTTTAATCAAAAGCATGTTCTCAAACCAAGTTATTATACCTGTGTTCTCTTTCATTACATGGCCAAATTACAAGTGAAATCAATATGATGAGAAGTATCTGCAGCATTCTGGAGGACTTGGTATACCCCAAATTACAAGGTGGTGGTTAAAACCTCTTACACACCCATGTAAAGCTTTGTCCTTGATAAGTACAACATCTGCAGGAATGTGTGGGGACACACAGGAGTGCCTGTTGTTGAACTTGCTGATTTGCGACTCTTAAATTGTTGTGATGTTGTTATGTAACGAGAGCTCAGGTTTTGAATCTCTTGGAAAACGGCCATGATATCACTGCATCAGTTTTAACACAAGCAAATAAAACATACAAAAACACCATGGCATCTTCAGCAGCTCCATCAACAGAGCTGCCAGTGGGCTTAACTGTGCTGAAGACTGCAATTTAGGTGGTCTCAGAAACTTAATGAAAGGTACATTAAAACTAAATATGTTTTACTACATTCATTGGTGGTTAATGGAGTTCAACTAATCCTGTAAATGAGCTGAATTTGTACTAAATCCAAGCACTTAAATATTTATAAGGCATCTATCATGTGTCATTTAGGATCCAAATTGACAAATCACTGTAATCAGTGTGATTGTGGGATCTGAAAGATTTAATGTGCATTTAGTATCTTCATTTAAAAGAAATTCATAGCCAATCATGCAGTTCAAAGCATTTTGTCCATATTCCAAAGCAACACACGCCATAATGAAAAAAGCATTTGAAAGAAAAAGATAAAAGACTGTTTGGAATTTGCTTAAATTGGCAACAGGTGATCGATTTAACCTCACTGTTTTCCAAATTTCGTGTAAATTGATCAAGCATTGACAACGCAAGGAGAAACTGTAGCTCTGTCTGTACTTGGCCCCTTAAAATGATTCATGTACAAGTAATACATGACTTTCCTCACCTGACTTTATAAGGCACAGGCACATGCAGACTGAGAAATGCATACAGAGAAAAACCTATACAGTGGTTTTTCTGAGATTTAAGCAGAGACAAATATACAGTTTAGTGCACATCTAGCAAGAAAATTGTTTCAGTGGGTGTAATTGCACTTGTTTTGACTTCACAGTCATCTTAAGAAGACGTGAATTGTCAGAGTGATTTACCAGCATGCCAGACATTTTTGTGTACATTTGGTGTCTGAATATTTACTTGACTTTAATGTGTCTCTTGAAGCTGAAATTTAAATAACGTATATGTAAAAAGTGGAGTGGGTGTGAAAATAGCATTTATGGATGTTTTTATGCATGTTTATGGACTTGAGTAATAGATGTACAGTGAACATGTTTTTAACAGTGCAGTATTATTGTGGTGTGTGTGTGTGTGTGTGTAAGGTGACTGCCCTGCAGCCTGAATGAGTCTGCAACACCCCACAACTGTAAAACTTCACCAGTAAAACCAGAAAGCCACATGAAAGCAGCCTAAATGGCCTAGTTACCTAACAACTCCATGGATGAGATGCTGTGTTGGAGAATACTTCAGTCTCAAAATCAGGCCTTACAGGCAGCTCATGTGGTTTTATGGTCTTTTAACTATCCTGTAATCCGAAAAGGGAAGGTTGCAGTCTAGAATTTGCAATTGGAGGTTATCTCTTCCACGTTTATTTCTCTCTACTGGAAGCTTCTCTGAAACAAACCATGCCACAATATAGTCGTTTCAGAAAACAGTCATAAAAAGTGCTTTTAAATGGCTTGGCAAGAAATGCAATTTCTGACCAAAATATATTCTGAAGTCATTTAAAATATGAATGTAAAAAAAAGAATGATATCTTGGAAAGCAAAGCCATTTGAAATATAGTCAAAAAATTATACATGACTTATTATAAAAGTTCTGTAATGAATATTATAACATTATATGACTTATTCCTGGACTTCTGGTACATATTTCATCAACACATAGACTTACTTGAATTTCACTGAAGCATTATTCATGAAACAAGCAAAGTTGTCTGCTAATGGAATTAGATATTTTGAGAAAATGCTTAATAAAAATAGTACTTTAATAAAATACTTAAAATAAGTAAATGTCTAGACAGAGCTTGAGTACTCATTCTTACAACATTCTGAAATTAAGAAATATTGCTCATACAAAGTTTATTCCAAAATGCTGTGCATGCATTTACATTATTTTGAAAGGTATAACAGCTGTAAGAGAAAACATTTTTATTTATCATAGTGTAGCATTTATAGTTCTTGTATGTCTACTGTCCACTCCCAAATTACATAGCATGGGAAAAAAATCTTGAAAGTGGTCTATAATGCATTTTGGAATGAAACCCTTCATATATTAACCAAAATCAAGATAGCAGATGGACCGCTGCAAAACAAAGACACATAGTGTCACTGATGCAGAGCACTGCTTTTATCAGCAATGGTGCTAATGGTGCCCCTTTGTGGAGAATCTTCAGCCTGCTAAATGTGAGAGAGTGAGAATGTGAGTGATCTAGTTCAATGACGTTTTGCATCTTTAAAAAAAATGCAAGACATACTAAAGTAATCCTCTTTGGCCAATTTGTAGGTTTTTGTAATTAGTAGAATTTTGCTTTCTGCAAGACATTATTAATGAGAGAATGAGAGAAAGAGAATGAAAGTAAATGACACAATTAGAGAGAGAGAGAGAGCAATAGAGAGAGAGAAGCAAAATGTGGAAAAGTAACTAACAAGGATTAGAATAACATAAGTAGCCCAAAAGCAGGAATTAATGTCTCAAAGAAAATCTAAAAGCAAATGTAAGAGGATGCAGAGTGCCGCGAAAAGCACAGCTTTAAAGAGACTGAGGTGTGGACTTAAAGGCAGGAGGTGGCTGTCAATCGGTAAAAGCAGTAAATGGAAAAGAGAGAGATAAAAATAGAAAGATGGTGGGATAACAGGGTTGAGATGAGTGAAGCAGACGGTAAGTAGGTGGAAGGGGCAAGCGTGATGAGTGAGATAGTGGGGTATGAAATAAAGGTAGAGAGAGGAAGAGAGGTTTCCTTGGTAGCGCACAGATGCAGAGGCAGATGAAGTGGATTGAAAATAGATGCAACCATAAATACATGGTACCAAAGCCAAGGCACATGTGAAGGAAGAGTATGTGGGTATTGGTGGGCCAACTCTGGCAAAAATTCAACTAAACTCTTTTTTAGGAAGATAAATGTCTCAACAGTTAAAAAATCTTACTAGCGTATCCCACCTGTATTCAGTAGGCAGCAGATGCACACTGCAGTGATAGACAAGGAGACCAGAAGGAAATTTAGATCACAATGAGAAAAATAACTGCTGTTGAAGTTTACATTACATCAATTTTTATCACACTCAATCAGCGGCTGTGGCAAAACAATATTTTATTATGTTGTGGCAAGGCTTATAATAAGTGCTATATCATATCTTGATTGAAAACCAAAGGCCCTGAACTGCTCTGATTATTTTTAATACTTCAATACATATATTTAGTATCCTTTCAATACTTTAATCTGAAAGTTTAGTGAAAAGTGTCATGCATATCCAATTCCTACCCTCTTAAAAAGATTTTTTAGGGTTTCGATAGTAAAGAAAGTAGATATTTACAACCATGAACACGAAAAAAAAACATGCTCAAATGGTTCTTGTCTATGACAGAGAGCCTCTTGTACATGATTCTTTGAAGAACTTTTAAAAGGTGGTTCTATAAAGCACCAAAATGAGTTTCCCTACTGATACAAGTCAAAGAACCCTTTTAAAATACTATATAGATCTCGTTTTGCTAAGAGGATAAACTCTTACAAGTTTCTTTGAACTGATGCCATAGAACAGAGATCTTCAAATCCAGTTCTGAGTTTTGAAATTACTGGAACATATGGCACTCGGTGGCCTATCAGATGTATCAGCAGTCAACTACACTCTTAACAAAGATGGCTCTTCAAAGGTTCTTTAGTGAAGAAGTTCAGGGTTATTAGAGTAGAACAACCCTTTTTATTGCTATAAAGAACCATTTTCAAAAAGGGTTCTTTGCATTGTGAAAGGGTTTTTCGGATTGATGGAGAATGTGCTGTAGATAGTTCCATAAAGAAACTTTTTTAAAAGCGTTCTGTATAGCACCAAAAATGGTTCATCTATTGTTACAATGTCAAGGCTTGTTACAATAGAAGAACCCATTTGGATGAATAGAATATTTTTCAAAAAAGATTCCATATAGAACCATCTACAGCACATTCTCCATCAATCTGAAGAATCCTTTCACCATGCAAAGAGCCATTTAATCATGTAGAGGGTTCTTTAAGTGCTCGTGGTTCTATATAGAACCACTTTCTTTACTAAAGAACCCTTGAAGATCTTTTTCAAGAGTGTACCAGTGATTCCAAGGAATACTCCAGGGTGCAGTGTATGGTTACTATGGACAATAATTTGAATTTTTTTCTCTGTACGTGTTGAATCAAATCACACTTACAATAGAGGTTAAAGCGCAGTGTGTTTGAGTCAACAGGTGTTCTGTTCTTTTACTCAGTAAAGGGAAAGGTACGCTGTAATGACAGTCTGCAGCAGATCGAGATAGGGTTGAAAAATTTTGAAGTACTGCTTTAAAGAAACGTCTGTCTTAAGGTTCTTTATGGCATCGCTCCAAAGAACCCCTTTGGTACCTTTATTTTTAACGGTGTAACTATATACATTTTTAAAAATACAGTTTGATAGCTGATCAAACAACAATAGACCTAGTGTTGAGTTACAACACACAGACATGCTCTTATTTGGAGCATTTTATAGGCTTAAAGTCTTCAGTTCATATAAGGCTTGCTCTTACAATGAGAACAAAGGAGGCTTTTTGCAGCAAAGAGAAAATACAAGAGTTCTTTTCAAAGAAAATGATGTAACCTGCTAAGCCTATACTCCAGGAGCACTAGCTCAAACTGCAAAGTCAGCTAAAAAATGCCCTGACAGCCGCTTCAGCCTAAGGCCAACAGACTACATGGGTTAATTATTTGAAAAACATTTGCTGTTGAATGATACTTATTAATGGATCACTCCATCACTTTGTTGGAGTGATGGTCCAACACAGCATGCTTTAAAGTGAAGCTTTGCCTGCAAGACCACAATGTCACCACACCATTACCACACCACACCTTTCTAAATTTCACATCTAAACATACGCACTACTGAAGACATGTCTACAGTGTACTCAAAGCTGAGCAGTATGTGAGTCCTAGGTGGAACTGGGCAGTGGAAAAAGCAACAATGGACGGCAGCCATGAAAGGCCTGTCAGCCAAATGATCCAGCAATGCTTAACTGACACTACAGTAAAAACAAGTCTCATTCAACACTATGATCTGAACAACATGACTGCATAAACACACATGCACACATTACATCATGAATACTGTACATTTACGCCCAAATACAAGTCCCCCGCATGGTCAGCCAAACACAAGCTTTCTGTAGAAACATGTTTTTGTGGGGTGGAGTGAACTTGAAGCTTAGCTGAGGTAAAGGTGTACAAGTCCAAAGAACATGAAAGCCTTTTTAGAGTAGAGGCCTCACAGTAAAGCGTACAGTCACTGATGGGTTTCCTACAGACAGAAATGGCAGAGGGGGGACTTTCTGTCAGGCTTCCATGACTCTTTTAAAGCCTTTCTGTCATATAATGTATTTTACTGATTTTTCCATGATTTTATTACTCATTTAATGATTGTGGTGTGTTTTACTGAATCTGTGCACATTATTAAACTGGAGCGTTGACAGCATTCAAGTCCATTTTTCATCTCCACACATTCTGGAGTCATTTTTTGTCAATGAGCATCTAACCTAGTGTCTTTAAATCCAATAAAACCGCTAGACCGCTAACCAGCAGCCGAAAGCCTAACTAATTACGTGTACTTAGCTGATTTCAGAACATTATTGCACAATTCTGATTGATCAATAATCATAACAGCAAAACAGCTTAAGTTATATAATGAAAGCTACCCTGCGTAGCCTTTACTCACTAAAGAACACAACAGAAAGTCATTTAGGGTGAGCAAATCCACATAATTCCACAATTATGTGGCTACTTTGAGCTTTATTGAATTAGTTCTTTAAAGTTCATCTGAATGGAACCATGTGAAGTACATTTTACAATGGCTACAGTGTTTTGCTCTAATTAGTGAGACATGGAAAGCAAAATTACTGATGTTAGCGGTTGAAAGGAACACTATTCCATTCATAAGAGAAAGTGATTTGTCTTGTTGAATCAGGATTGCAGTCCGTGAAATGAAGAACAAGTGATGTAGTTTTAGGGCCTATGGGAAAATTCATTCTACCTTTTCCACGTAAACATAGTCTTGTTTTGTTTTGCCATCATCTTAAAGGAAGTTTGATTTAACCATGTAAACTAAGCAGAAATGGCTCTATCTGTGGAAAGCTGCTTAGTTCCTGTAACTCATTAGCCAGAGTAATGTTCCCTGAAACTATCTCAAGGCAAAGGCACTTTATTTATTGTTCTTGTGCATCTGTACAGTCTCACAACAGCAGCTGAAGTAAAGCTTAAAAGGCAGAGCTGAGCTAACTTGGAGACAGTGTTACATTTGGATAGCAGTTAATTGTTCACAAGCAGAAGAAAACCCAGATAGTTCAAGTATGAACAAGTAGTTTACAAATTTCCCAATACAAGCCCACATAAATCAGCACACAGTTTAGTTTTTAGAGCTCTCAAACACCTGATCCAGTTTACGAAGAGCTTGATAATTAGCTCATGAGTTAAATCAGGTGTATTAGAGCCAAAAGAAAACTCTTGAAAACACAGGTGCACTCCAGGGCTGTAGTGCTTAGCTACAGTGGGTGAGAACAACTCTGCTCACTACTCATTCACAGTAGCACCCAGCATGCATTTTGCATTAGCAACCAGAAGTGTGAACGCCTACAAAATGAGAGTTATTACTGCAGCAGATGTCTACCCACACATTGAGACAGATTGTCCTCTGGATTACAGTTCAATAGCTCAAACACCCCCATCTCTCTATTATTCTAATAACAGGAAGAGCACTTCAATTACTCTTACACTGCTTAAAACATAACCACAAATCCAAGGACATTCCTCATAGACACAGTGACTGCAGAAAGTGAAAACTACAGCAGTATTAGAAAAGTTTTACTCATATATTTTAAGAACATTTTAGTGGCGGAAAGTTTCTTGGATGTAACAAATTTTACAGTAATCACTGTAGTGAGTAATTTAGAACCATTTAGAACCAACCAGGCAAACCATAACTAGAAAACTATTTGGGGCACTGTTTTGCATTTTCTGATAACAGGAATGAAATAGAAGTTCTTGGTTGAATTCTGTTCCTTGATGATCAAGCAGACCTTACATTTAAAGTGCCACAAAGAGTTCTTTGAGTGATGCCTAGGCCTATAACCAATAAACTATGGAGAATTATTTCATTTCAACAGGGTGGCCCTATTTTAATTGGCGTAGCTTTTCCAGCCTTTACGGTACCACTTTAGCGGCCCAGGAGAGTCAAACCAATCACATGCGTTCTGAATATCACACGCCACGCTACTTAGCCAATCAGATCTGTGCACAGATGAGCACTGAGACTCTAGTGAGTGATGCACACACAGGGGAGGCACAAGGTGAGAAACAGCAGTCAGAGAACAAAGTGAGTCAGAGAGAAGCTATTCCACATGGCATTCTCTAAAAAGAGAAAACTGATCATAAATGTTACTGAATTGTACTTTACTTGACATGCTGTTGTTGACAACATAAGATGTTGATATACCTACTAGGCTACTTCAGTGAAGAGTATATAGCACTGAATCCTGATACAAGTTAGACATTATGATGCTCCTTTGCTTGAGCAAATTCTCTCTAACTGGATCTTATTGAATTTTAATTAAAGACCTTTGCCCTAGAAGAACCACTTTTTGTTCCCTAAAGAACCATGTTCAATAAGGAGATATGTGAAAAATGTTGAGTGCAAGATCCATATATAGTAAAGTTCCCCTACCAATGTATGTATTCTTCTTAGCACCTTTTCTTGACACTCACATCCACAGAAGTAAAAAGCAGTTCTTTTGTGGAACCACTCAATAAACCTCTTCCTTTTTTTAAAACTGTAGTTGAGTTGACCTGGAACAA
This sequence comes from Pygocentrus nattereri, assembly GCF_015220715.1. Classification (NCBI taxonomy): domain Eukaryota; kingdom Metazoa; phylum Chordata; class Actinopteri; order Characiformes; family Serrasalmidae; genus Pygocentrus; species Pygocentrus nattereri. Next base: position 14,568,712 of record NC_051213.1, read on the forward strand.
TCCAACAATCCACATCTTTTTCTGAACTTAGATTAGAACTTCACCAGAACCACGTCAACACAATGAACGATGAATAAATAATGGTTCTAGACTCAGATGCACAGTTCATGCAGAACCTTTGCAATTTGAGGATGTCTCTATAAATTTTAATAAGCTTCTTCACTCTTATCTCACTTATGACTCTGTAAAGAGCCGTTACATTTTTATAGGAACCCAAAAGTGGTTCTTCTGTGGCACTGGTCCAAAGAACCTTTTTAAAAGAACCTTTCTTCATATTGTAAATGTTTGGTACCAATTAAAGTTTTTTCTAGAACATTTGTCAATAACAGTTTTGGACCTTTATTTTCAAGAGTGTTTGGTTCTAGCAAATGCCTTAAATTAGTACACAACCTTTACAATATGAAGTACGCTATGAAACTTTGAAAAGCTTCTTCACTCACACATGTCTCAGTGGTTCTCCTACATCCTTGCTCCAAAGAACCTTTGAGGCATATTTATTATTAAAAGTCCATGTTTTTACACTCTGTGAGATCCCGAGATGTGAACTGAAATGCGACAAGCTTTGCTTGACGTTAATGACTGTGAAATTACTGATCCCCAGAGTGCAAAGCAGCTTCATGTGGAATACAAAGCCACTAATCTGACCTGTCATCATCATTCACATGGATCACACTGACAACATTCACACATATTCCACCAACACACCTTTAGGCACCTCATTTAACAGTCGTTTAAAAATGGACTAACCTGTGGTCCCACTGGGCCTGCTGGTCCTATGATGCCAGGAAGCCCTGGATCCCCCTGTGTGGGAAACACAAGACTTTAAGAGGACAAAGTGGGATATGGCAGTGCAAGAAAAAAAATCTTGCTCTTAAATGAGCCAAAAGAGCCACAATTACACCTATTAGTCTCCAGCCCCTTAGCGCACAAAGAGAGCCAGGAGGAAGGGGAGTAGGATGGGAAAGAAATTCCCCAATATAGCATTCTCTGACATAGACCTGAGTCCAAGTCAAATTAGCCCCTTTGTCATGTATCAAAGGCATGAAAATACACATTGTTAGGGACTTGCTTATGTTACAGATCCAGTGTGATTAGAACTCAAGCCAATGTAATGCGTGAGTGAACTTCACATGAAATGACAAATGATTTCCAAGTGTGTCGGGTTTGCTTTAGCTGGCACTATTTGGCACCAGCCATGCGCAGACTGTATAGAAGATGTAGTTGGTTCAGAACAACTATGTATTCAGTGATTTACAGTAATGTGCAGAAGTCAGAGACCACCTGCTACTCATATTTCATGAATAAGCAAAAAAAACAGGAGCTTCCAAAATTGGAGTTCAAAAAATTATTCACAGATGGGTCTGAAAGGATGTGGAGTTGTCAAGAAGCTGTTACTGATAAAAGTAATAGATAAAAAAAAGAACAAAACCTGCAAATCATCCAGACCTCAACACCATTGAATGTGTTTGAGATGACTTGGATCATAAGAAGCAGAAAATGCAGGAAGAAAAGACTGAACTTTGAAGGTGTTCTGTTAAATATGCTTTTTGTTTTTTCTGATGCTTAATAACATGTACTTAATGGCCATTTTGACTCAAAGTTAAATAAATAAAGAGTGATCTCTAACTTTTCCCCAGTATCATATTCAATCTCAGTGAGTGTGTTTACATGCACTCAATGATCCAATCATAATTGGATTTCTGCAGTTATCTGCAGTTATTTATTTGCTGATTTAGTTTTTTGCTTCCTCCAGCTCTTGGCCACTGTCACCATTTGCGATGCTAATGGAGGCTTGGACCTGGATTTTTCTGTATAGCTGCTTTGTGACAACACCTGTTGTTAAAAGTGCTATATAAATAAACGTTTACTTGACTTGATCTGATTATTCCCATGGTCATGTAAACAGCATATTCTGATTTGTTAGTTTGGAGTAAGCTATAGAAATTCAATAAAAAGAGATAGATTTTAGCTCAGTAATCAGATTTTTCAATGCACGTAAACTCTTACTTGGATTTCATTTGGAATTCTCCGTCTGCCCATGTGCGAAAACAGACCAAGGTACCGGAAATGAGCAAGCAGCTTTGCTGCGAGAGCACAACACTTTTGGAGCAACGGTAAGACCAGCTACATGCTTGATGAAATGAAGGATTTAAACTTCATTCATCTTCTAGATGATGTGCGCTCATGTTTTCAGGTAAATTTCCACAGAGTTTAAAAAAAAGCTGCAACATGAAGTTTGAGTTTTACGTTACATTTACATCACCTCTTCTTCTGTGAGTTTATTAGCCAGTTGCAAAGCAGAAATCTGCTTACTGCCTGACTCATGTAGACCCAGAGTTTTCTCATTATCTGATTATGCAAGTGCATGTAAATCCGATGATCAGACATCTGATTTCCTGCAGTTATCGGATCATTAAGTGCATGTAAAGACACTCAGTCAGGCATTATAGTGATTGCAATGGCTGATGCTTGTATTCAAGAGTCACCCAATAAAACAGTAAAACACACCACATCTCCCATAAGTAAATTAATTAAACTAGATAGATGAAGCACTTGACAGATTATGCTAGGAACCTTACAGTCCACCCTTACTGTAACTGTAACCAAACTGACTTTAAACCAGTGCTCTCAATCCTTTATGTGATTGCAACATCATCAAGGAGTCTTGCAAAATAATAGATAGCTTTCCAAATTATAAAACATGGCGAGCTTTCATGTTTCAAACATTTTGTTTTGCATCTCCACGGCATATTGTTGTTCTTTTTCTCCTTTAGAACATAGCAAATCTATTCAGCGCAATTAAAGAAGGCATTGTGTATTTGTGTCATGTGGCTGCTGCAGAACAAGAACAATTCAAAATCTGCACTGTATGTGAACAACAGTCAAGCATTTGAACATTACCTTTGGGCCAGGCTCTCCAGGGGGTCCTTGTTCACCTTTCCCACCTTGAGGCTGCTGTTGAAAAGACATGGATTTTTTAGCATGGCATCGTGTGGATGTTTATTTGAAGAGGAGAGAAAAGCCCAATCTTTTGCAAAAGTATTTCATGTTAATCCGCAGCTCTTTTGAGGGCCTTCCGGCTTTTGTGCCACTATAGAGATCTTGGCTAGAATACAGAGTAGCCTTAAACTCACACATGAGATGAGCCAAAGTATTTTTGACTGGCGGCTATTTACGCATTGCCCTACTTGCCCGCTCTTTAGCAATGTGTTACATATAAAAACAAATCCATCTGCTTCCTCGCCGTATGTTTTGGAAAGGGCAGGCCTAACTCTATTCTCCTGCCCTCTTTCCACAGGACCCACCACCATCTGTTTTAAACCACCAGTCAAATACCAGGGCAGAACTCATAAAGAGAGTCACTTGGTGCTAACACAGGGGGGTACTGCTGTAGGTTCCATGGGTTACACCTAGAAAGGCTCAGATCTTACCTTCAGGCCTGGTAGGCCTGGTCTCCCAGTTAAACCTGGCTGTCCCTTCTCACCCTGCAGATACAGAACCAGTTTAGTAAACATGTTGCAAGAAAAGTTAATATATACGATTATTCTACAAAACTTCTTGAGAATCTTCTTAATTTCTTTCTATTTCTCTTAAGAACAGTTATACAGTCAAGAGCAATTCTTCATGCAATAACGTCACACAGCAGCTCAACATCAAGTCATAGTATCTATACAAACAGTGAGGCCATAGTGTCCTTCATCTTATAACAGAGTTAAGAAGAAATATGTTATTATCCTTTGTAAGTCATTTTTCCTTGAAAGGTTTTTGTGAATATAACCCCAGAGACATTTAACTCATAATGAGGCATAAACTGGAAACAAGACTGTTACAAGGTGCACTGACCCTTACTTTAAGTGAATATCTCCAAAGAAATGAGGGAACAGCAATCATTAAATAACTGCAGTATTCTAATATAATACTGATTCTGCCCTTCCCAGTTAGTTTTAGCTAGTGTGAACCAGGCTACATAAAAATCACTATTAGTTCCAAAAATGTTCTGCTTTATTAAATTAGATGTTTCATTTAGATAATTTTGGTTCAACCTACTTTGTAGCCCCTTACACCTATCTCGCCTTTGGGCCCAAGCAAACCAGCTTCTCCCTGTGGGGTCAGGGGAGTGAAGAACATAATAGTTTAGCACAAAGCGTACACTTTCACATACCTTTAACCAAAAAGAAGACTTCAAATGTGATAGCATAGAAATCTCACCTTCTTCCCTGGTTGACCTGGCTCTCCAGAGATCCCTTGCTCACCTTTTAAGCCCTTAAAAAAATAACATTTTCAGAATACAATCATACTCGCATGACTATTACTGTAGATCCAGCACAACGGATTTTTGTGATAACAGTGGTAACTTGTCATTCCAAAGCGAGTGAACAGAAGCATTGGAGAGTACTCACAGGCTTACCATCAGGACCTGGAAGTCCATTCTCTCCTTTCTCTCCCTGCAGAGTGATTATTACCAAAAGTCAAAAAACTAATAATATAAATAATTCATTATGCAAAATATTTTCATCCCATCAAATACAGCAAAGTCAACATTTACGGACCTTGTTAACTCCTCATAAAATGCAATTAAAATGAACATTTCCAGTTTGTTGACTACATTATTAAACATATTACATTATGTTTACGGTGTGTGAATGAGAGCTGAAATTTCAGATGGAGAAAATTGACCTTTGTGCCTGGTGGCCCTAGTGGTCCATGTGGTCCAGGTGGTCCAGGTACCCCCCCAGCACAGTCGCACTCCTCCTCCTCTCCTGTTGTGTCTTGAGGTGGTGTCCGGTCCAGGGGACACTAAGTAGAGAAACACACACTGAAGCCATGCACAGGACAAACTATAAACATGAGGAAATAACACCAAAAACATCACTTACCCTTTCATCATCCTGTACAAGCAAAAGAAGAAAGGGAGACCAAAGGTTAGACATATAACATGGACAGTGGAGGAATTGTGTACTTGTAGGATGTGTTCTACTTGACCGCAGAAGTCACCATTTTCACCTTATGTAATGATTCTAAATTTTTTAATTGATACCACATTTTATTTGTCAGTTGAAGAGATGTTTTATTATGATTTTAATTTGATGAAAATGTATCCCAATAAATGATGCTTTGTATAAAATTAGATTTTTCTGCCATGTTTTTACAATTGACATCAAAATAGCTGAAAAGCCAAAGACACACAGTGTCACTAATGTGAAGCACTGCTGTTACAAAGCTGTGCCAACAGTGCCAAAACCTATTTGAGTGTGAATAGCAACCTCTTGTTTTCCACCAGCTGAACATCAGTGAGTAAGTGTATGAGTACATTACAAGCCAGGTCCACAAGGTGCTTCACATCTATATATAGTCTAATTAAAAAATTCTGTATATCCATTTTTAACTATTTTGGATTTAACTAGTTTTTGAAAGGTATTATAGCTGATGTATAACGGAAAACATTTTATTTCATTAATAGAGGAGATATTAATCATAATATAGCCTTTACCTGGAGCTATACTGGAGCCCACCTACTGTTCACTCTTTTAGACAAACTTACCTTGCTGGACCACCTTGTAGACATAAAGCCAGAGACAGTATCTCAACTTTTGCTGCACAGTTTGTGTTGGTCATCCTAGTTTTTCATCAGTGGCCACAAGATTCTGCCCACAGGATGCTGTTGGCTGGATATTTTTGGTTGGTGGACTATTCTCAGTCCAGCAGTGACCCTGAGATGTTTAAACACCAGCAGCACTGCTGTGTCTGATTCGCACAGACCAACACAACACACACTAACACACCACCACAACATCAGTGTCTCTGCAGTGCTGAGAACGATCCACCACTCAAATAATACCTGCTCTGTGGTGGTCCTGTGGTGATCCTGTCCACTGACAAAGATAAAAGTACGCTAACAAAGTATGCACAGAAACAGAACTTCACTCTGTAAATGCAGAACTACAAAGTGCACCAATAGGGTAAGTGGAGCTGATACAATGCAAAGTGTAGATGCAAGGAGCTGTACTCAATGAAGTGGCCAATCAGCTTGTAGAGTTAAGTGAATAAATCAAAGCAAGTTCATGGAAGTACATGCAGTCTTACCACAGAATAGATTTCACACGCAGTCTCTCTCTCACTTTGCAGTGGGTCACAATAGAGCCTTAGTTTCTGGATTTCGATCTATGAAAATACATACAGGGCAGTTATTACAACATTAGCATGCTTTACACAAAAAGCAGTGTATAGACTGGTTCTCTGCAAATGTGTGTACAATGAACCTCTAGCAGTTGTTGTTAATTCACTTCCTGCAGGGCAGAGTAAAACTATAAACTCTGCATTGTTTTATATATACAGCTGTTCAAAGTTTTTGTGGCCTTCCATACTGTATATTTACATAGGCTCCAGGCAATGCTGGGCAATCATACCGTAAAGCCATTTCTGGAATAGTCAGACTGCATGCTCTGGTTCTTGCTACTCACAGGAACTGTGGCCTCAGAACTGTAACGTTTGGATATCTGTGTCTTGCCATTGATGTAAATGGGCACAACTGGCTCCAGATTTATTCCTTGGATCTCCTTGTCATCCACATAAAAGATGGCACGACTTGGCCGAACCAGGATCTTCAGCTGGTGCCAGCTTTCATCAAAAAGCTTCTGTGGTATTAGAGAACAGATTAAAGCTTCATAGTATGGCAATGAATCAGCCTAAGAGAGTGACCTTTACAGTATGGTCTATCAAGGATGGCTTGTAATCTTAAAAAAAAGGTTGCAAACGTGTTTTGGTTTGTATGTATGCTTCTGGGGAAAAAACTGTAATAAGTAAAGAACTTTTGCATCATGTGGATGCTCTTTAAACTTTAAATATGTTCTTTACACTCACATATCTTATTTACAAAAATGGTTCTTTAAAGAAGAATCCTAGAAAGTTCTGTGTCATCACTCTGAAGAACCTACTTGGCAACTTTATTTTTAAGGAGCTGATTTGAGGTTTGTAGTTGAAGTTACAGTTTAAGTTAAGAATGCAGATGTGGTCAGGCTTACAATTACCATCTACTTTACTTCTACTCACTAGCTCCATCATAGAGGTCCACTGTTTAGGTATACAACTACAAACTGTAACTCATCTGTTGCTGCAGATTTTGTCAGCCACTCTGTATCTCAGTCATCACTGGTCAGTTTCTGACCACAAGACGCACTGATAACCAGGTATTATTTGGGTGGTGGACCATTCTAAGGGCAACAGTGCCACTGACAAAGATTGACAGTGGTCCACTAACCAAATTGTACCTAGGCAACCCACTCTTGCAGTCCGAAATTGGCCCTTCATGAAGAGCTAAGATGGTACATCAGAAAATGGTGGTTTCTAGGGGTGAATAATAAAGTGGCTTAAGGGCAATGAAGAAAAAACCCTAGAGGAGTACTCTTTCGCTGAGAGGTTTGAAAAACGTCATGAATAATACAGAGTAATTACACCCTCAGCTCTTCAAGCATAAACTAGACATAAATCAGCACTGATGATATACTGATGATCATTGGCAAATAAGAAAAATCAACCACCTCTACAACAATAAAACTTAACCAGTTGAAGGAGAGTTCACAGAATGCAGTCACTCAGCTTTAAATAAGTATATTTCTTCATCAGCTATAATAATTAGGAAAGTCTGTGGGCAGTTCATTTCTCTTCAGCACAGTAAAAAAAAGTCTGTATTTATTTAGAAAACTGTAAACAAGTTATCAGATACGGGCTAATTGTAATTCTGATATAGAAGGTTTTTGTGCATTCAGTAGATATTTGATGGATGTCATGCTTAAAATGAACTTATAACTCTAAATGGGGCATTATTTGTAAATAAATTAACATTTATTTGTTTTAGTATTAAAATGAATGCAACTGAACTCCACAGACACACTGTCATCTCTGTCTAAAATACTGCACTTCTAAGACAAAAAGTGGGATTTGATCACATCTTGTTCCTCAAATACATAGCTAGGATGCCACTTATGAAAGGCCTGCAGTGCCACAAGGGAAACTGGCTGAATTCCTGCCTTTTCCAAAACAAGCTTTTGCTCTTGAACGCTGTGAAGAAGGGAAGGCAAGTGGAAAATCTGCTTTTCAATTGCTTTTGGCTGTACTATTGGCATTAATTGCACATCCAGAAGAATTGCTGCTCTGAGAACATGACAAAAGTGCTTGGAAATATGGAAGAGCATCTAAAGGAATAAATTTGGGTAATGGTTAAGGTAAACTGTTAAAAACATATTGACATAAATGGGAATATTTAGGTGACATTGATGCATGGATATATAGATCAATATATAGATCAATTTAAGGATGGATTGGCCATCTGTGACAATTCTCTAGTGTGTTGCTGTCACAACTAGGTTCTCTTGGCTGTGCTGTCAGTGCAACAGAGAGGGGGGGAGAGAGAGAGAGAGAGAGAGAGAGAGAGAGAGAGAGAGAGAGAAATGTGGCTCACACACATCCTCAACATACCCTGCATAATTCAAATGTTAGGATGTAAACAAAGTCATTCAGAGTGGCCTGATATGAAATGTTGTGTTCTAGAGAGTCAGAACAGATCACAGTGATGTCTGATACATTATTTTACAACAGTTATGAGATAAACTTTTGGTGCAAAACGTATTTTTAAAAAAATCCTTTCATGGTGGAGAGGTACATGCAGGGCTTTGTCCTAGTCTGCAAAAGAACATATTGCCCAAATTAAACACTTTAAAAAAAGACTTAGTACCATTTTACCATGATCAACACAACATGTAACACTCCAAAGACACGTGTAGGTTCAGTGGTGGGATAAAAAATTAAAATGGATGTATTTAAGACATTGTGGACCCTGGTTCCTATCACCACCACTGAAAAGAAATGTCTGTAAGTTGCACACAACCATTGAATTGCGGTTTAGCTAAAAATATGATTTAGCTAAAATAACTGACTAGCTTTTTATGAGCTGTTTATATCTTGTATTAACATATATTTGTGTCTGGATCATATCTGGATATTTTTTGGCCAGATTCCATTTACACTTTTCAATAAAATTCGTCCTCAGTGTGGCCAGTTGAATTTAAATTACACTGTAAAAATACATTTCCATTTTATTCCTCTTGATTTTTTATTGACCTTACTGACTATGACTAGTCAATATGCTTGGCTTGGGCACTTCTATTGGCTCGGCTTGCAAGAAGGCTCTTGGTTTGAGAGTAACTTTAGCTTTGCGTATCTTCCACTTTCGTTTTATTGATTATCTTCTCACCTGCTAGCCAGGACTCAGCAGATGCGTTTTTGCTTATGTAACTGTATACAATAAAGTAGCACAGGTTCATCTTTGACCACCTCTCAATGTGGTCTTAACATGATCTAATCACCACAAACAGAAAAAAGCAAGGTGTAAACAAATCCTATGGCTAGGCCTACTAAGCTGTTGAGCTTACCTTAGTTAGCTACTTGATGTCAGCTACCTAATTATTCGCTTGCACAAGGGAGTGTACACTGAGGGGGGGGCACAATAATGGTACCTAGTTGTGGTGTGTCTTGTCTTTTAAAAATAAACTGTCAAATTTTTTAATCTCACCTCATACTAGAGACACAATGGTACTACATAAAAAAACAAACCTGAATGTCTTGAGCATTAAAAGTGATTCTTTGTTCCCCATCTTCTGCGGTAGTGGTAGCGAAAGTGACAGACTCCTCCTGTCCATGTAGCACCACAGCCACTTGCACTTGTTTATCTTTAGAAAGCACTCTCCAGAGGTGAAACTTCTCCCTGCTCGCAGCCCCCTTCAGCCGCACAGTGGCCACAAACACATAGGAAGGGGGAAGACCCTCTGGGAAGATATCCCTTGAAAGCAATGTGGAAATCCCAGTACATTTGGTAAAACTTTACCTGAACTCTGTTATATAACATTGACATTACCATACCATAAACATGTCATGGCATATGCCATATGCTGTCATGGGATGTCATGACACATTATATCCAGTAATATACCAGTGTGAATTTACCATTACCTATCAGAGATGCCATAATATGTGATGCCATGACGGCTAACTAGAAAACGTTGAAAATGGTAAAATGACATTGTTATATTAGTGAACACTATTTGTTATGGCAACTCATGACAGCATATGACAGCATCATAAACATACAGAGTGACCTTCATACCTTGATCAAGGGCTTGTATGCTGTTGCTTGGAGCAAGTGAAGGCATAATTGACCATGCTTTCATTTATAAATATGATATCTAATCATGTCAGGTATTAACAAACTACTGACTGCTATAAATAAATATGCAGTTGTCAAACACTAGACTTAAGTGGGACTGTCAAAAAACGTGTGCACTCAGTTAAGCAATCACTAAGTGCACTTCTACTGCTAGAACTTGGGCTCAAGTCACAGATGTGCCACCAAGACCAAAGGTTGCTGAAGCATGATTTACCCTATTCTCGTTGTGAGGGAAGGACAGAAGGATCTCTGTCTGTATTGCTCATCAGTCAGTCAGGCATCAGATTTGATCTGTTTGGTTACACCACCAACCACTTCGAGACACTCTGTGGCCAGTATTGTTTTTGAGCAGGCATGTGCCAGCCATCTCCCTTTGGGACTTCAGCACACTCTGGGAATTCAGAAGGTGGATTTTTCAAAAAATCTTTCATCTTACCTTGTCTTCTCAGTGATGTCCATCCCTTTGTTCAAGAGGTAGGCTGTCTCAGAGCCCAGAGAGCCCTGGATCTTCTTGGCCTTTTCATGGATCTTCATCCCCAGTATCAGCTCAAAGCCCTTCTCATCCCGAGAGGCCACAGGAATACGTGTGGGACAAACAGACTCTGAAGGAGAGTAGAGGAAGTGTTATGGAAGCCTACAACATAACACCATCACACAGTGTATCATACAAACCAGGAAACGTCATGACTGTCTTCTTCTGCGTGACCTCTTAATACCTGACAATCATTCCATCACATCAAACTCTACATTTAATCGTCACCCTGAAACCAAATATCTAGGAAAATCACTAAAATTCTAAATGCATGAAAACAGTTTTAAAAATACTTCTGAATTTTATCTTTCTGATAGGTCTGTTAGACACATATGACTGTCCACCAAGAACTGTAACACATCCAACAGTCTCAGCAGTGTACGTTTGTTGTGATAGCAGGTTTACTAAGCAAGTGTACCCTAAAAGAAAAAAAACATCTGTGTACAAAATCAAACTTATGCCTGTAGGCCACATGTATATAAAACACTTGGGCCTTGAGTTGATAACTGATCTTATTTAATATCCCAATAATTAAAATAATTAAAATACAGATGAGTTTGTCTAGAAGATCGGTGTCAGTGCACCAGTTTGGCAATATTTAGGTCTCTAACCTAACCAACATGGAGAACCACTAGATGTTAACAGATTTACATGCAATGTTTTAGTGTTTTAATTATTTAAATGCCCTAAAAGGACATAATAGACAATAGGCAATAGAAAAAAAGGAAAAATTGCATGGCTGTTGAAAATTGGAGTTAGTACTTTGAAGGTCTATGTGACAATGTAATAAGTAAAAAGTATTCTCTCTCTTGAAAATGTAATTGACATGAAATACAAGTATTTAATTTCAGAAATGCTTAAGGATAAATCTTTCAAAAACACTTCAGTACAAAACTCAAGTACAATTTCTCTCTCAAGTACCATCTCTGCCCAAACTGGATGGAGCTCCATCATTCTAGAGAACAGTTTTATGGCTCCTCAACCCAAAGCTGAGAGGCTTTATACCCTTCTTACCAGTGCTCCAGTGCACCCGATTCTATTTGGAAATGCTTTTCTGTGGAGATGCTTTTCCCTTATCAAGCACTCCATGAGGTACACCTACCCTGTATCTACATTTTTTGTTCATTTTATCAGCTCCACTTACAAAATAGGGGCACCTTGTAGTTATAAAGTTACAGACTGTAGCCCATCTGTTTCTCTGCATACCTTGTTTAGCCCCCTTTCACTGTGTTCTTCAGTGGTCAGAACCCCCACAGTTCTCAGCAGTGCAGTGACACTGACATGGTGGTTGTGTGTTTGTGTGTGCTGTGCTGGTACAAGTGGATCAGGCACAACAGTGCTGCTAGACACCTCAGTGTCACTGCTGGACTGAGAATAGTCCAATCAAAATCAAAAATCACCAATCAAAAATATCCAGCCAACAGCATCCTGTGACCACTGATGAAGGACTAGAGGATGACCAACACAAACTGTGCAGCAACAGATGAGCTACTGTCTCTGACTGTACATCTACAAGATGAACCAAAAATTAAGGAGCATCTAATAGAGTGGACAGTGAGTGGATGCACTGTTTAAAAACTCCAGCAGCACTGCTGTGTCTGATCCACTCATAGAATATAAATATTCATCTTTAACATCTTTAAAATAGTGTAGGTGTACCTGATAAAATGGCCAATGTGTGCAGCAGGTACAAAGCTAGAAAAACCTCAAACTGGTCACTGTTCAGTGTAACTGGTCAGTGTAAATCCATTCATATGTTCAATTTTCAACAGCTCTCTGCTATAGCTCCTCTAATCCCTGGTCCTGGAGTTCTCCAGTCCTGCACTCTGCAGTTTCTTTTTCTCTGATGCACTTTCTTCAACTCGAAAATGACCTGCTAATTACCTTATACATTAAATCATGTGTGTTAAAGCAGAGAAAACAAAAGATTTTCATAGCAGGGCTACTCCAGTACCAGTGCTTAAAATGTGGTATCAAACTGGGTTCCTTCTGAGCCACAGTTCTGCAGAAATTGGCATTTTCTCTGTTTTAACACTCTGTATGCAAACTCATGAAGGTCTTGTAGATTAGCTGAGTAATTGAATCAGATGTGTTAATGATGAACACTGAAATCTACAGAGCTGTGACCTGGAAGGAACCAAGTTTGACAGCCTGCTACGCAACAACCTCAACACACCCTGACACCTCTGTACAAGCCTCATTAAGGCTTTTTCACTGTGTTGCTCTCTTCTCAGAGTCTCACCTTCACACAGCTTCTGTTTCATGGAGTCACGTATTCGGTCGATGTTGGTGTAGTCCTCTGCGTACAAGACGTAGTCACTGGAGGGTTTGTTAGCGATGGCCATCAGCTCTGAGTTGGTGATTTCTGAGCCCACTCCCACTGCGAACATGATGATTCCCTGTGCTCGAGCCTCCTCACTGGCATCCACCACATCATCCTGAGACTTGCCATCCGTCACCACCACAGCAATGCGATTCTTAACAGTGTCACCACGTTGCGAAGATGTAAAGACGTGGTTGACAGCAAACTTGATGGCACGTCCTGTCTGCGTGTTGCCACCCAGGTATCTGATGGCCTGGATTGCCTCAATGAGTTCTTGAGCACTCTGGTGCAGGCCCAGCGGGATTTCCAGCCGAGGCGTGTCACTGTACTGCACCACGGCCACCTGAGAGTAGAGCGCACTCACATCAAAGCCACTGGTGACATTGACCAGCCAGTTTTTGGCCTTATCAAAGTCTCCATAGCCCACACTCCAAGAACCGTCAATGATATACACAAGATCATTCACAGCTGTGCTGCAACCTACAGAGCATCAGGGAGAGACACAGGGCACAGATCTGTTAAAATATTCAGAGCAAGTGGGCTGATCTAGGACCAGTTTATGTCTTCAGCATCCTAAACTGTGAAGTTTAAGGGACAGTAGATGCATGATCATGTATCTTTTGAGATGCATAGTGGTAAACATGATAAAATATGTTCTACTGTTTTGATCTCGTACAGCAGAGGCTACAATGCTGAATATTTCCATTAATAATTCCATGGTATTGTTCTGTTTACACATTCAGCTAGTACTGCTAGAATTATAGTAATTATCACCAAACTGTGACTTTTTGATATGTGGAAAATGGAAGATTTCCATCAATATTTTGATTAGTAATTATTAACAGTTGCAGAAGTTTGAAAACTTCTGATGAGATCTCATGTTTTGTTCATTTTCCAAGTGCAAATAAGTGAACACATGGAACAAACCTAAATATGCATTTTTTAAAGATTTTGTTAATTTTAGGGCACAATATCTACTTTTTGTTGAGGTTGTCATATTGGTAAGAATGAAATATAAAATTCTAAATGTGCCATACGTTTTGCACATTTTTTTGTTTTAAATTCAGCAGGTAAACAGTAATTGTGCATTAAAATGTGCAGAAGTGTGTTCCCTGTAGAGGATGTGTACTTATTTTCACTTAGAAAATCTCTGAAATATGTAATCAAAAGTATCTGCAATCTTTTTTAGAGTAAAATGTACATTTTTACAGAGGGATTTCCTTAGTAGAAATATAATTTCTGCAAATCATGAGCTCTTCAACTACAGATTATGCAGCCATTATTTGAAAACTGCCATACAAAGAAAACAAAAAGAATTGCCCAAGTTTATCCATTTTCACACTTTAATATTATATTTTATTATCGCGGATGATGTAACTGAATGTAAAAATTGATAATGTAAATGAAGTATTTTAGTTATCAAAATAAAAGTGTGGATGAAGGACATCCAGACCCAGTTTAGTGCATGTCTGCATTGGCAATTATCTATTACTGACACCATGATCTAAAATGTAATTAGATATTCTATAAAAAGGAATTTGTTCCCATTTTATACTATAATACCATAACTCATGGAATAATTTACAAACTTTTATCAGCAAGACAGCATTGTTGTGTAGATAAAATTCATTTCACATCACAGTTGTTGCTGCCACCATATTGGTGACATACCACCAGTCCATGCATACAGCTACCATCTGTAATTCATTAGTTAATAATGTACACAACCTCAAAAAAATAGGATGCTGAGAAAAATGTAAATAAAAACAGAATGCAACGATGTGCAAATCACATTTTTTTTTGTTTTTGAAAAATACATGCCCATTTTTGAATTGAATGCTAAGAACATGTTTCAATAAAGTTAGAACGGGGCAACAAAAGTTGTGTAATGGTAATAAAAGCACCTGGTGGTTAACTGACAACAAGTCAATAATATGATTGGGTAAAGAAAGAGCATTAGAGAGGCTGAGTCCTTCAGAGGTAAAGATGGCAAGGGGTTCACGACTCTGTTAAAGACTATGTTGGCAAATAGTGCAACAATTCAAGAGTAATGTTTCTCAACATAAAATATCAAAGAACTCTGGGATTCCATCATCTACTGTGCATAATATCATTAGAAGATTCAGACATTTTTGACAAATCTGTATGCAAGGGACAAGGCCACAAAGCAATATTGGCTGGCTGTGATGTTCAGGCCTTCAGGTGGCACTGCATTAAAAACAGACACAATTCTGTAGTGGAAATCACTGCATTGGCTCAGAAACACTTCCAAAAACCACTGTCTGTGAATACAGTTCATCACAGCAACCTCAAATGCAAATTAAAACTCTACTACACACAAAAAAAACTTATATAAACTGGATCCAGAAATGCTGCAGACTTCTCTCCTCAGCTCATTTAAGATGGCATGAGCCAAAGTGGAAAAATGTCCTGTAGTCTGACAAACAAAGCAGTTGGGACAGGGGCATGTTTACCACTGTGTTACATCACCTTTCCTTTTAACAACACTCAATCAGCGTTTGGGAACTGAGGACACTAATTGTTGAAGCTTTGTAGGTGGAGTTCTTTCCCATTCTTGCTTGATGTACAACTTCAGCTGCTCAACAGTCCGGGGTCGCCGTTGTTGTATTTTGCGCTTCATAATGCACCACACAATTTCAATGGGAGACGGTCTGGAGTTGTACTATATCATAAAAGAATGTGAAAATATTTCACTCTCAAAACTACAGCAATCGGTCTCAGTTCCCAAACACTTTACAGAGTGTTGTTAGAAGAAGAGGTGATGAAACACAGTGGTAAACATGTCCCAGTCCGAGCTTTTTTGAAATGTGTTGCTGGCATCAACTTCAAATTGGGCATATATTTTTCAAAAACAATAAAATTTCTCTGTTTTAACATGTATGCTGTCTTTGTAATACTTTCAATTAAACACAGGGTTTAAACTATTTGTACATCACAGCATTCTGCATTAAATACTATAAGCTTTTATAGCATCTTTGCTGTCTAGCTGTCTGACGTCAGGAGGAGAAAAATGGTGACGAGCTGAACCCATGAACGAGAAATCTTTGGACAGGGAGAATAAACAGAAAAACCCCTCTGCCATCTCTCCATACCAAAGTCCGCTCTCATCAGTCTGGCATAGACAGGCAGTTAGGCGAAGGATGCATTCTGTAGTTTTGCCCATTTTTGAGTACTGTTCATGACTAACAATTGACATTGAGTGATGATTGACTGATGTCATGTATTTATTTCTAGATCTCTCCTGCTTTAGCTAGATGAAGAATGCAGTTGAGAGAATGCCAGGACGTTAGCAAGGAACACTGGTTAACCCCGTCAATCATCACTTTTGCACTGATGACAAAGTTTGATGGCGTTGTTGAAGTTGTTATTGAAAAGTTGTTAGTCACTTTCTTTTGTAATGTTATTACAAAAGAATTTTCCACAGATTAAATAATTACATAAACATCTAATGATCTGGATATTTTATTGTGGGCCATAACGCACAGGATAACTTCTTGATGTCTTGATTTGGAAGTCATAGCTGGCACTGACCACTCATACACATAATGCTGATGGAATGATGCAGGAGAATTTTGCCAGGTTTTGCAAATACAGGGTGATTCAAAAAGATTTCTACAAGCTCTAAATGATTTTTCATTACAGAACAATGCAGTAAATTGTAAATGGTTTAAGTGAGCATAAAAGTTTATTATGTCATTTTACAAGTGCTCGATATGAACCTCCTCCAGCTATACGGACAACATCAATGCCATAGTCAAACTCATCCCATTGAGAATGTAAGGTGTCACTGTACTCACAGTTCTTTCAATGCGATTTCGGAGATCATCCAGTGTGGTGGAACCAATGGCGAATGCTCTGAGCTGTTGGAGGTTCACTGACGTTGAAAATCACGTTGCACAGTTATGACGGATTCACTGCTATTGAAGTGGAGAACAGGGGTTGCATCTACTCTCACACTAAAGGGAGCCATTTTCCGGTGACAGTCAGAAACTGACTGTTGGAAATGTCCCCCTCTTTCAACTGGTATGTGATTCCTAGTTGCCTCACAATTGTAAAAATATGGCACTTTGAAAATACACTTTTACCACTACTTTTTGAATCACCCTGTACTATATATGAAAAGGTGGACAGTGCATTACGTGGACATTTTTGGCTAAAAGTAACCAAAAGCAAACATGGCCTAAACTATTGTTACCTAATTAGCCAAATGGTCAACACTTAAACATATTTTAAAATGGTGAAATTAGAGGATGACTGAAATATTACATTACTATGTAACCAGATGGCCATATTATGTCTTTGGGCCCACATATGTGGATGCATCATCTTTCACAACACAATTGATTTCTCACAAAGGAAAAGATACAATGGCCTGCTGAGGTTTTTCAGCATAAAAGTCTTTAAACAAAATTAATAGATTTATTCATTTGATGCACAGTAAAGTTACAAACACACTGAAAATAATAAATGTTCTTATAAATCATAAATCAAACAATATTTATAATAGAAAAATGCACAAAGTAGTAAATATTTAACTAAATGGAAACTAAAAATGGAAAATGTCATACTTTCAGTCTTATATTTGACAATAACCATCATTGTTCAACATTAGAAAAGTGGGCAAAATGTTTTAAAATGAAATTAGGCTAAAATAATTTGCTGTATTCATTATTATTTGTCTAAAGGACACAGAAGTGCATGTTTACTGATAATGACCCAGCTGAGATGTTTTGTATGTGTCAGCAAAGACTGCATGCATACCTGCTCGGACATCCTCCTCCTCTACTGACTGTGTGAAGGTGAGGAGCAACAGTGATGTCAGTGACCTCAATATCAACATCTTAAAGATTCCCTGAAATGAGGTTTAGTGTTCAGGTTCCTACAAAAAGGGGATTAAAAAGTAACATGTATTACTGAAAATGCACCATATTACTTCTTAAACATGGTGTAAAATCACTAGGGCTGCATGACAACATCATAATCATGTTAGTGTTAGATAACTGCTTCAACAAATTATGAGCACTGGACAGATGATTCAATATATCTGATATTTCAATCCGATATTTGATGATGTATTTATTGTACTCTAGAAGAGCAAAATATTTAGGCCAATGTGAGGTTACTGTGCTAAAATGCCTGCATTACCTGACTTACATGGGGGCATTTGTAACCTTCTCCAAATAAATGTAATATTTGCTGTAGTGCTTAGGATGATGCTACTTCCATTTTCTTCCTAATATAGCAGCAGATACAGTATGTACAAAAAGCATCATTCCAACGTTCCCATATTCCCATATGTGGTTCGCATTCTTGCTAGGATTTAACTCCAAATGCATAGGGATAGAGCAAAAATGTGGACCATCTGGGGGTCCTGAGGACTGATTTTAGAACCACTGCCTAAAATGACTTCAAATGACCCAGAACCAGTGAATTGACATGAGAAGCCCTGAGATTTTATGTTTAATAACACATGTGATGATTCAGCTCTTGACTCAGAAACTGTTCGCTTGACTCACCCTAAGCAATTCCTCTGGAAATGCACTGGCTGTAATATGCAGTAAATAGAAGCACATACAGCTATGTCTAAAATACTGGAGATACTATAAACCAAGGAAAGCAAAGGTCAAGTCAGTATTTTTCACACTAATTCCAACAGGAAAATATATTTGTTAAGCCTTGTTTAAATCTCACAAATCATTCAATTAGCCTAACAGTCACCAGAATGTCCCCCTCTGCAACCGTTCTGGACGCGGTTCTGGTGTTGTTTGCTCATTTGCAATGCATGGGCACAATCTTTTCATTTTGTTTAGCAACTCTTGTGCGTCAAGGCAACCAGACTCACCCCAAATAATTTATATATATGGATGATATAAATAAAATAACATGTGTTCGAATATTGCTAACGCCCCTTGGGTCAAATAAAGACCTCTTTCACTTTGCTGGATGTGACAACCTCCCTTTTATTCTGCCTTGTAAAAAACTCTTGGGAAGAGGGACATTTTCTTGGTTGCCATAAGGCCATGTGGTCTTGTTTTTTCACTCCGCTTCAGTGAAGTCTATGTGCTGCCATGCAGACCACAGGCTGCAGCCAAGGAAAATAACAATGTCAGTTAGAAAGCTGGTAAGCACAACATGAAAATAAACATGGCACATGGCACCGATTTTCAGGGGGACAGAGCGGCGCACAGACCCTCACTCAAGCAGCACGGGGCAGCATTTGTCTCTGTAGATGAAACAGACATTTTCTGTTTTTCTAGATAGAATTCTGCAGTTATCTAGGGCTAAGATTGCAAGACAGTGCAGGAGTATAGAACATTTCAGTTACTTTCTGAGCAGCGGCCAAAGTAACAACAAATTGTTGCAGCTGGGTCAACCAAAACCTCTGGCATGTCCTACAAGTACTTCTATTCCACTTTTACAACTATAACCATAGACAAGGAGCATGTTCTGTTTACTGACGCACTTGTGAGAGTCTGAATCATCCCTGGCCAGAGCACTAGAGGGCTGGGGGGCACCTATGTCCATTTACTGTAAAGCTAAACTGTATATGAGTAAGAATGTACCATGCAGGAGGAAGATGGTTAAGATACACAATTAGGGGAAATAAGTTGACAAGCAGACAGCTTTGTTTTTATAGCACAAAAAATACAAAGAAAATACTGAGAAGCGGCATCTTGTCCCACTATGGGGGACACCCTACCTGTGGTAAAAAGCCCCCATGGTCGTCTAAATTGTAGAATGTATTATTGATCTGTTTTTTATTTGTTATTGATGATATTAATCAAGTATGAATAGAAGACAAATATTCATAATAGAAACATTAAAATGGTTAATTTTATCTATGAATTAGTTAAGTATTGGTATTATATTCATTATATTATGATATTGCAATAAACAATGACAAAAAGAATTTCAACCAAGCAATAGCGTTTAGCATTTCTGTATATATCGATGCTTGATTATTACATATGTACATATGTAACATGATTATTAGATATGTACAAATAAATCAGGTGTGGATGTAATCTGCTGAGCCACAAAACTCACATACATACTCCAGCAAAATGGCTAATAATGCTGCCTAATTCGAATGCTTTAGCTAATGCTAAATAGCCAGTGGAACTCTACCGAACAACTAACCACAGAATATTTCCAGTGCAGTATGCTAAAGAGGTCTTCTGGCCCATGTCTGGAGGGACTTCCTGCTCTTTGACTTCCGAAGAAAAACCTTCTTTTCCCCTCAGAAATCCAAATTCTTTGCTGTCTTCAACCCACCCACCTCACAACAATCACACATTGTAAACAACTATTCTTGTAAAACCTTTTTGTTTCGTTGCTTATCTAACTGAAAATAAGCTGCACATGATCCCCACAGACTTAAATGTGATATTTTCTGGATAATTTAGTGCACACATTCTGTTTATTTGTGTTTAACATATTGGGGAAAAACACATTTATTGTGCCAGAATTTTGCACATGTTGAATTCAGCAAACACATAGTAACAGTGCATTAAAATGTGCAGAAGTGTGTTCTCTCTAAATGTATTTTCACTTGGAAAATCAACAAAACATCCAATTTGACCTGGGGCAAGCTTTTGCATGCAAATGTATTCCTTGAAATTAGATTTGGTGCCATCATTTGATGAGGAGAGAAATTAAGGAGCGTGAGTGGGGAGGGCTCATACTTTAAGTTGTCTCACATATCCATCATTCCTGCACAACACGGTGTCTTACCGTAAAATGAACAGCATTACAGGTGCTAATGACACGTCCTGAGCAGACATTTGGGGCATTCCTGAGGGCATGGGAACTGGTTTATAGGGTTCCCTATATAGCAACAAGCACATTGACACAACGCTAATGTGACAACCTTTAAAAAGAACTTTACGGCTGTGCCCTGGCACCAAGAAAAGAAACCTGTGCAAGCTTATAGGCAGCATGACCTTTTCAAGCATAACCTGAGACCTGAACTTGACAGGAGCTAGTGGAGAACTATACAATGGTGGTGTCATGTGCTTTTGAACCTTGTATTAGCGTATTTCTGAGCACACTCTAAAGGCCCCCTGCTTAAGGCTCAGCTCACGCCCAGCCTGTGCCTTCCTCTTCCTCTTTCTCTTTCTCATTCTCATCCACACTGTACAGAAGTACACAGTAATCCTCACATCCTGCTTCTCTTCTGAGTATCATTGAACTTTAAAGCCAAATATTGTGCTGCAAGAATCTCAGCTGCAAGCTTGACTGATCTAACATAGATGTGCTGTATTTATAAGCTTGAACATGCCTTAATACAAAGAAATGTTCATCTTGTAGGAATGTCACTCACATGCATAGTCAATGAAACCCTTCCTGACATCTGAAACAACACACTGGAGAGCAGGGTTGGCTGGCACAGTTTTCACTCTCTGCCCTGTACCCCAGGCATAACATACATCAAGATAACCAGCAATGAAAGCTGAACAGTTTAGACACTTTCATTATAAGAAAAGATTTCCTTGAATTACTACGTTCATGACTTTAGTTCACATTGTGCACTTGTGGCGACCAGCTCCAACTTGGGGTTGGTAGCTCCATGTTATGTGGGTAGTAGGCACAATGTTTAGAGGCTATAGGTTTACAGAATGAAAAATCAAGTAGAAATTAACTGAAATAAAACCACAAACATTCAGTGGCATCCAATTAGCATTTCTGAATGATTCTGAATTAATGATGCGGCTTGTAATGAAGAAAACTAAGAACAACAAGAATTAGAAAAAATAAATGTGGCCACTTTACTGATTTTTTTTTTCTTTTTTTGGGTGGAGGTAATTTCATTAGCCTATATTAAATCACATTACATTAAATATATATTTTTAGTAAATATATAAACTTTAAGTTAAATATCATAAAGTTTAAATCTTTTAAAATTAAGTTAAATTGATATATTGTTACAATATATGTTCATTAAAATAATACGTTGGGGTACAGCATTAAGTCTATGGCAGTATCCCTATACTTGGACAGACTCGCCCTGTGCCACCCAACCCTGCCCATATCAGGATACAACTCTGTATTAACTTCATGTTAGCTAGCTAGCATTTCTTTTTATTGGCTTTCAAGTAATTTATAACAAAACATAACTGACTGCCACTTACACTCAATACATTTTTTATCCTTATTTATATATAAATTTCTTTTGGAATATTCCTACAATATATTTACTCAAGGAGACATTTCATTTCAGTTCTAACATGTAAATATCTAAATGCTATCCCCACCTTAATATTGTAGATCATGATGTTAAGAAGCCTTAACAAATGGACAAATGCTGGTCTCAAAATGTTACATTTGCGTTAGAGTTCCTTCTACTAACCCAGAAGTTAACACTGTGCCAAGCAACTTCTTCCCTAATGCAGGATTAAAGGCTTAGTTCACTCAGGGTCCAATTGCGAGTGCATGCAAAGGCCGTGTGGCTGTAGGGGGTCCCACTTCTCTTTCTAGAATTCAGTGGTGCTCAGTAGCACCCTCTAGGCGCTGCAGACCCAGCAGTGGCCTAATACCCAAAACATGACAACCAAGTGGATGGTTTTGTTTACAGCTGTCTGGCCAGCATGGTGAGAGCATGATGCTCAGATGTGATTAAAAATGTATTTGATTTTTGTCATTTTTATCCGTATTCATTATGGAATTTGAGCTGAGCCACTGCTGAGTGAATTAGCTTGTTAAAAAAAAAAAAAAAAAGGAGTGTGACCAAATGACCAATGTGGCACATGTAAAGCCTGCACGTTGCATTAGTCTGTCCCAAATGTGCGTGTTTAAACCAAGAGCCCACGAGGTTTCTTGCCCTACAGGTCTGCACATTGTTGACATCGCCAAATTGTGGACTTTGAGGAGGACCGCAGGGCTTAGGGAGACACTTGGTCCTAAGGTGTCCTGTTTTAGGTCATCACGGTTCATTTGTGATAAAAAAAAACTCATGCATTAGGAAGGAATATACAAAACGTGCAAAAGCTAGAAAAGGCTACTAATGCAAAAGAGCTCATGCTAGCATTCAAGTTTGGGTGAAATATTCCTTAAACACTCACATCCGGGCTGAAATAAGACAGGCTGGGAACAGCAAATTCACCAAATAACAAATATGCTCTACACACTGGCCTCATCCTTTGTCTCCTGATTGTGACAGGATGAGAAGCACTTGTCTGCAGCTGGTCCACATGTGGAGTCACGCGCCATGCTTTGCCTCTCTGTCTGTCTGTCTTTCTCTCTCTCTCTCTCTCTCTCTCTCTCTCTCTCTCTCAGTGCCAGTGGCCATGCCTGCTGATGAGCTTCTCCACTGAGAGAGGACTTGTGGTTGACCACAAAGTGGAGACTCCTACACCAGATGTGCTGTGTTATAACAGAGCCTTTCATATTGTTTTTTTTTTTTTTTCGGAAGACGACAATTTCCCTTGTATTAATGAGATACATACATTATTTCTCTAATGAGTAGAATTATGTGGACGGTGGGATGCCAAATCAATGTGTAACCCATTTATTATAGCACAGCGTTAATGAGAATATTTAATTCCCCTTTGCTATTAATTTATTTTGTCATAAATAACTATTCAGTTAATGCAACACACAACTAATCTGTAAATTGGTCTCAGGAAAAAAGCAACAAAAGAATGAGTAAAGGTTTGGCTACATCAGACTGCTGTCTCTTTAAGAACCTGTTGTAAGCTCTTATTGGTCAGAAACGTTGCTACAAATGTCCTCTTATAGCTCGGTGCAAAGGTCAGACAACACCATGCGTTTATTTAATTACCAGTCAAAACTTCTATTAAATACAAGTTATCCATTTCAGGAAAAAAAATATAAGACTTGAATAAGGAAGGAAAATAAGCGAAAAAAAGGAGCACTTAAAGCTTCCATTTTTGAGAGAGAGGAGAAAATCAAGCTCCACTCTTACAGATCTAAAAAAATCCACAGGTGTTTGTGTCCATCCTTCCACTGTGAGAAGAATAACACAACACTATAAGTCTAATATTTGCAAATGAATGAAGCTGCATGTGTTCACAAAACAATGGACTGACCACTCCAGTGTCCAGACCTCAACATCTTTAAATGTGTTTGGCTTTGAGAAACAGACAGTACAACCAGCTTCTAAGACTGAACTTTGGAGGTGTGGAAAAACATCCGTGAAGATTCCTTTGATAAAGTCTCCTGAAAAGAATGAAAGCTGTAATAAATGCAAAAAATGGACACACTCAATACTGAAAAAACAAATTATACGCATTAAAAATGTGTCTTCTGATTTTGTCCTGGCGATAAAAAATGAATAATTAAATGAGTACTTAATGGGCATTTTAACTGCAAATGACCTTAAAACCCCTTAAAATGCAAGAGTTGTTACATACTACGGGACTTCAGGGATTGAAGAAAAACTGGCTGAGCTATTATTAGGTTATAGGTGTATATGTGTGTAATAAAACTGGCCATTTAAGGGGTTAAATAAATGATGTGTAGTCTGTCACTTCCACAGTACTGTAGATGGCATCTCTATTACAACATTATATTGAAAGTGCAATCTGCCCCACTACCCCACATCTTTGTCAGGGAAAGCTGAGACATTACTGCTCCAGGGAGGAATGTACGTGTCCCAGGCTACTAAGCGTAAAGTGTATGGTACTCTCCTTTAACAACATACAAACTGCCTTCAGAAGCTCACTCATCCATTGCACTGCATACATACAGCGGGCAGCTTCACCTCTGCCAATGTCTGGCCATGTAGGGACAGCAAGAGTCTGTTTAATTCTCCACTGAAATTACACAGATATTTGGCTGCATCATTGAACCTCATCTCCCTGTATTGAAATGGACCAGGGATGAAGGAGGTCATGAAACAATCATGCTACAGCTCAGATCAGACATGTCTTTCTATTAGACAAGCTCAGCTAAGAGTACTTGAACTGGAAGGTCTGCTTGTATGCAATTCTGAAACTTACAAGCTGAAATAACCTTCCACTGAAACACTGAAAGTCAGACCCCTCAAAAGAAGGACATGTTTATTCCATCCACGGTCAGTATGTTAGAGTTGCTGGAATTTTTGAGGAATTCTTTCAATCTGGCCTTTACATGAGCGCTGACAGTGGACGACAAACTGTATTTAGCTAACCAATCAAAACAGGCCAGATTCTCTTCCCATGAAACGAACAAGACATATACTTAACACAAAAGCACACAGCCCCACTGACAAACACAGGGTACTATTTTAGTGCTGCTTTTCTGAATGGGACAAAGTGTAGGGGAATGCAGGAGAGGCATGAGCGGTAGTTCTAGAACATGAGAAGTATTTGACAGAGAAACTTTCGCTTTCTAGGCTACAAAGCATCGTTTGGGTTATACAGTCAATTCTAATCTCAAATCTTACTGATGCTAAATCCTTAAAAAAATATTTTTGATTGTTGCAGTTCAAAGTGCTCTTGTTGAATAACCAGTAACTCTCCCACCTGCCCTGCAGATGGCACAAGAAGCTCCTTACAGACAGCAGGAGCACAGCAGTTCCAACAGGAACCAGGAACTTACAAGAAAATATAAGAATTTTTGGCATAAATGCCCAACACACAAGTCAAATGGTTCACTTTTTTAGGATAGTTGTAGGCATTGACGACAGCCAGCCAGCCAGCCAGCCAGATAGATAGATAGATAGATAGATAGATAGATAGATAGATAGATAGATAGATAGATAGATAGATAGATAGATAGATAGATAGATAGATCTCCATCACGTGTATCACCACCTGTCTTACATGTTTTAAACATGCAAAATTCAAACTTTACTCTTACCTTCTGTCATTAATACATGTATATGTAAAAAAAGACGTTTCGAAACTCAAGGGCTGGAAACTTCCAAGAGAGAAGTCTTCTATCCACAGTGGTTGTACAATCTTGCTCATCCCACAGCGAAGTTCTTGGTTGCCGCCAACTTTAGCGTCCTTTTTTTCCCACCTGTATTCCGGAGAGGCCCGCCCACCTGCGCCGGGATTGGCTAGCAGCTCAAAGTGACAAGCAACTTGTCCAATGCGAGCCCGGGAGGCGTTGCGTTGCTATGTTGCAAATTGAGTGCTGCTGCTGTGCCTGTCAGAACCAGTAACTGAAAGATGACCAGTCCATTGATTTGCCTTAAACAGACATTTTCTGTTTCGATTGTTTTTTTATGTGTGAAAATTTCATGATTACTGGACCGACATAAATGCTCCAAAATTAATTTTATATCAAATCTCTTTATTAACTCACATTAAAAAGGTAAAAAAACGTTTTGCTTCCTCCTGTCATGTTACCATTTTGGAGATACTCCATATTGAAAAATAATCTCTCATCTTTTCAGAATAACAGGGGGAGCAAAAATATCCCAAAACTACGAACATACACTTTACATTCATGCAAATTACACTGAATACATTAGCACAGTATAGACCACCTGACAGACATCAGACGCATGAGAAACTAAATATGAAAAGGAATTGCAAATGTACCCACAGCACCAAAGGGCTTTAAGGCTCAAATCATTCTTACCTCAAAAAAAAAACGCAGGACAAACCTTATGTCACTTAATACAATGTAAAAAAAAACTTCTGTAGTGCTCAAAGTTCACAACTCCTACAGTAGGAGGATGAGGGACTTTACTGCCACCTACAGGCATGTTGGGAACTGTCAGCCTGGTCAGGGAGTGGACAGATTTAAACATATGACGCATTTAAGGAAGGATATAAATCCGTGGCTGGCAGGGAACTGAATTTGATTTAGTTTCAAGAGAACAGGGAAGAGTGTTAAACACATCTGGCTGCTCAGTCCAGGTTCTAAAACATTCTAAATCTACAGATACTTTAAAAAAAAGCAGATTTGGTTTGTTGAGTCTCGCCCACTATGATTTGGCTCTGGATTTGAATTTTGATTGGGATACTTCATTTATTCTTGTTTCAGAAAATGTAAGATATTGTGTCTTTTTCCAGCACCAGATGGGAGAAGCATTATGTGGCTCCTTCATCCTGCAGGCTTTTTAAAGGTTTTGGCAGAGTTCAGTTTGGAACTGTTATCACTATCTGTGAGATATCTAGCTTATCATTCATTGTCAAAACACATTCACTTTCTACATCAGCTGCCACTATACCCTCAGAAAAAAGGTATGAAACTGTCACTGGGGTGGTACCCTCAGGGTATATCTCAGTACCTTTAATTAGGGAACATAATTGTACCATAATCCAATCACATTATATTTTCTCAGTTGTATTGACTCCACACACCCCATCACATCTCCAGGCGTTTTATTTTATTGTTCTGTTTTAAAATATTAGGCTATGAAAAGGTACAAATACATACTTTTCACCTGTAAAAAACATATGTAAAGTACACAATTGGACCTTAAAGCCAAGGTTGTACCCTTAAGGGAACATTTACATTGTTCATACCTTCGAAAAATGTACCTGCACAGAACCTTTATTTCTAACAGTGTAGTTCATTTTTAGCAGTCTAATTTTGAACAATAAAAGCCATGACATGACATTAAATGATATGAAAGTGGAAATGTGAGCAATAAGCTAATACATTTTAATTATGTTCTGAAACAGAACAGAACATAAAATGACTTTAAAAGACAACATTCAAGTCCCCAGCAGATGGTACTTTCCTGGTCATCATCTAGAGTAGAGCACCTCCTCCAGCTACTAATCTTCTTATTCTGTCTTGATGCAGTCTTCTACACCAAAGAAAAAGCAGCATGACATACTTTTTTGTATAGCTTTTTTGTGCAGTTAATGTGCTACAAGACATGTCTGACAGTATCCATTTAAAAGTCTAAGCATAAATGCAGTTATGCTTCCCAAATCCTGATGACTTCCCCAAAATCACTGTGAATGGTTGCTTCGTCTGGCTTCCAGCTACTGGACACTCTCAGAAAAAAAGGTACAAAACTGTCATTCCTGTCACTGTGGTGGTCCCCTCAAGGTACCCAGTACCTTTACTCAGGGAACGTAATTGTATTATAATCCACTGAAATGACATTTTCTAAGTTGTACCGACTCACACACCCCGTTTCGTCTCCAGGCTTTTATTTTATTGGTCTGTTTTAAAACATTAGGTTATGAAAAGGTACAAATATGTACTTTTCACCTGGAAAATCTACAACCCCATTTCCAAAAATTTGGGACACTGTGCAACATGTAAATAAAAACAGAATGCAATGATGAGCAAATCATGTAAACCATGTTTTTAATGTTTTACAAAGTGTTGTTAAAAGAAGAAGTGATGCAATACAACATTTGATATGCTGTCTTTGTAATAGTTTCAATTAAATATAGGGATTAAATGATTTGCAGGTCATTGCTTTTTATTTACATTTTGCACAGTGTCCCAATTTTTGGAGAATGGGGTTGTAATTTAAGGAACACAACATCTTTATTTCTATCAGTGTAGTGCATCACATTTTTTGTTGTTGGTAGTCTTTACAGTAGTTTGGAGAACAGTAAGCTTTCAGAGTTATGAAGTTGTACCGGCAGTCATGTACACTAGATGGAGTAGTTTACTACCACAATTTGGACATACATTAAATGTTATAGTGTTGAAATATTATGCAGTTTAAGTCTTATAAACAGTCACGCCCAACATTTTTTTCTCATGACTACTCTGTTCAGGTACTTGGTGGAAGATAGGCCCACAACATGATAAATGAAAGCATGGATGGCAGGAAAGTTATCCTTCCTTTTGTTTGATATTACAAAACACAGATGTTTCTTTCAATGATGTGGCAAGAAGAACAAAAACGCATCAGGTATATTTTTTTTTTCACTTTCACTGCAAAGTTAGTCATTTTTCAGAGGTGGAAAAGGTGAAAGCTTGTGTTATGTCTTATCTGCTAAACTTATGTATCATTTAGAATCCAAAGTTGCCCACTTGTATGTACGGCTTCGCTGGCTGAGGACAATTTTCAAGTTAAAAAAAGCATTTAACAGTTTCCAAGACCACTCAAACTCAAACAACTGTAAAGCACAATCTATGATATCAACTCACACACAAAGAAATTACAGTTAAATTTCCTCCAATGCTATATAAATGTATCTAGCATTAATCCAATGTCTTACAAATCCACTCAAATAGGCTGGATTCTTACACATGCGCATGGTCTGTTCATATGTTTTTTCACAGAAGAACATTAAATGAAGGTTTTCTGACAGATCTGGCATTGGTAATGCCTGCCCACACTGCAGGATTTTAAAAATGGTATTTTAAAAGACCCCACGCATAATTACATTTTTTATCATTTTAATTTTTGTTCTTGATTGTTGTTATCAAAGTCCCCACAATACACAATCTGCCCTGAATGAAACACCACACAAATTCAGATTACGCAAATGAAGGCCTCTTCCCTGAGTAGCTTGTCTGGTAGATGGACGGATGTCCTCTCTACTGAAAACTCTTACCACACTGACAGCAAGGTTTGTTACCTGTGTGAACTCACTGATGAACACCTCGCATTTAGGGCACCTGAAGCGTGAACCTGCTCATGCAGCTTAAAGCTTCCTCTATTACTGAAACAGCTCTCACGATAGCTTCACTCCAGTGTGAACCTTTAGATGAACTCACTTAATCAGCTGAACAGCCTTCCACACTGAGCACGGTCATGTGGAATATTATCAAAATGGACATCTGAAAAAGAAGTAGCTTTCAGGTTAAGCTCAAAACAGAGGGATGTAATGTACCTTAGGAAAGAAACCTTGTAGGTGCATTGCTGCCATTTCTGAGAAGGGCAGAACAATCTGGAGCAAATGTCTAACTAAAACTAAAAAATCTAATATTGCAACTGCAATTTAAATCTTTTCCTGACCAATATTTTTCCTGATCAATATTGAAACAGCAATTATTTTCTATACAGTGGAAGTGGAAGTATTTAGCCACAAAGCTCCATGCAAGCCTCACATAACCAAGCACATAGCCAAGCGTCTGATGGAGTGGTGTAAAGCATGTCCTAACTGGACTCTGGAGCAGTGGAGATGCATTCTGTATAGTGATGAATCACACTTCTCTATCTGGCAGTCTGATAGACGAGTCTGGGTTTGACAAATGCCAGAAGAACGTTACCTGCCTGACTGCACTGTACCAACTGCAAAGTTTGGTGGAGGAGGGATAATGCTAAGTGGTTGTTTTTCAGGGGTTGGCCTAGACCCCTTAGTTCCAGTGAAGGGAAATGTCAGCACACCAAGACATTGTGGAAAACTGTATGCTTCCAACTCTGTGAGAACAGTTTGGGGAAGAACCTTTTCTGTTCTAGCATGACTGAGCCCCATTGCACAAAGCAAGGTCCATAAAGGCATGACTGGGGAGGTTTGGTGTGGAAAAACTTGACTGGCCCAAACAGAACCCTGACCTCAACTCCATCAAAACACATTGGGGATGATTTAGAATGGAGATTGTGAGCCAAACCCTCTTGTTCAACATCAGTGTTTGACCTCACAAATGCTCCTCTGGATGGATGCACAAAAATTCCCAGACACACTCGAAAATCTTGTAGAAAGCTTCTCAGAAGAGTAGAAACAATCATAGCTGCAAAGGGGGGGCCAAATCGACATTAATGCATATGGATTTAGAATGGGACGTCATAAAAGCTCCTGTGGATGTAATGTATAGGTGGCCCCAATAGTTTTGTGCATATAGTAAATAGTTTTTTGGCTATTTTGAGATAAAGTCTAAAAAAATGTTTTTTAATCTGTTCAGGATGGAGAGATTGCAGGATGTTATAAGGAAAAACATATTTTTTACACATTTATCACCACTAGATTTAACCATTATCAACATTACAAATAAACCTCAGAACATGTGTGGGTTCACTGGTGGTTTTGAATGGTAAATAAGTTGGCTTTATTTGTGTTGTATGCATCATCACCACCACTGTAAAGAAATCAAGTCTGTCAATTTCTCTACAATGAACAATTTCACATCAAAACACTCTGTTTGATTCTGCACACCTTAATCACACACATTCAGAAAAAGTGATGGAATTCCATTTTAATGTGTTGTGTTTCACAGTACAAAACAAACAAACAAAATAAACACTCCATGTCAGATGTAACGATTCATCTTACCTAGATGGTTCACATACGGATATTTTTCCAGGGTTCCTTTCTCTGAAAAAACGTTCATATGTCTTCTTATCTTTGTGAGTTTCAACTGGCCACTCTTCTTCTTAGGTAAAACCTTCCTTAGCTTGGCCTTGTTGAGCAGGGAGGTTCCCTTGGGGACCGAATGCTTCCTCACGTTCTTGTGGGATGTCTCTTTGCAGATAGGCCTTTCAGTGGGTTTCTAATTGAGGACCTCTGAAAAGCAAAATCAATTATACCACCTGTGTCTTTCACTAATTACTAGAGATCTAGCACTGATCTGATACCAGGCATCAGTATAACGGCAGAATCAGCAGAAAATGCAGGATCAGATTTCATAGAGAAAAAAAGAATGAATCCTGTAACAAATCTGTCCTGAAAAAGCACTCATACTATGTGATGTTGTTAGCAGTGTATTATTTCCTGAGGAGTAGCAGCGTGTTTGAATATCTTAAGCATGATAGTATTTTAATCTTTTAGATGCACATCATTTACATTTACAGCATTTGGCTGACGCTCTTATCCAGAGCGACTTACAGTTTGATCATTTTTACACAGGTAGGCCAAGGTGGTGTTAGGAGTCCTGCCCAAGCACCCTTATTGGTATAGTGTAGGGTGTTTGCCCAGGTAGGGATTGAATCCCAGTCTACAATGTAGAAGGCAGAGGTGTTAACCACTACACTAACCAACCACACTCATCATAACTAAAGTGTTAGTGAATTAAAAGTTTCGTTTTGAAGCTTAGCAGTTTTTCAAGAAAATATACCAGATTGGTATCGAGGTTTAAGTGTCAGTATCGGTACTGGAAATGAAGAAGTGTTATTGCATCATCTGTACTACAGCGTTCGTTTATCGTCGTTGTCATTTATTCTCTTAAGCAAACAGGTAAAACAATGTGATTTTAATACCCATAGTCTTATGATTCACAACAATATTTTTCTAGGAGTCTTTGCTGACAGGTATGCTTTGGGCTATGTCAATAGCCATACTCACTGCATTCCTCATAGATATCTGACATTGGACTGGATGTACATGAGTCGGTAAGAGCAGCCAGTTTCTTTGGGATATGAGACGATTCACCATTAACTCCCTTCACATCCTCCAGTTTAGCCTGGAGTTCATCATTAGAAGTCAATGGGCCAGTGGGAATATCTTCTACATTGTCCTAGGAGTCCGGTATCTCATTTATGTGAGTTTGCACATGCCTTCTCAGCTCACTGGGCTGTAAGAACCCTGATGAGTGCAGTGGTAAGGCCTCTTGCCACTGCTGATACCCAGGTGTTTCGTCAGGTCTCTGGACACACAAAAGCTTTTAAAACATACAGCGTTCAGGAAAGACTTCTCTCATGTTTGTTTCCCTTTGGTTGTAAAAGTAGATTTAAGAGTGTTGAAAGCTTTTTTCACAGTCAGTGGAGTTATAAAGCTTTTCTCCATTGTGAATTCACTCATGTTGTACCAAGATTAAACTTTTCAAACCTTCCACAGTAAGAGCAGGGAAAAGACATCCTCTCAGAATCTTTGTACTGTGCAGAGTAGAAATTAATGGTGGTAACAATAATAATAATCATCATCATCATCATCATCATCATAATTACAGAGGCAACAAGTGACTGTAATTATATTAAAACAAATTATATATTTATACTGATTAATATAATCAGTCAAATACAGTCACTAGATAAAAGCACATACATTGCTTGGGCAATAATATCAGCAATATTGACAACCTGCAGTTTTAAAATATTAGCTTTTTATGGAATCCAAACATGCAACCTCCCAATTTCAGGGTAAAAACATAGTTAGATGATAGTTATCATCTATTCTAGTTAGAGGATAATGCCACTACATTTGGAATAATATGTATATTCTTTAAGGCTGAGTTTGAGTTTATAAAGTGTGACAATTAAGACCTGACTTTGTCTGCCAGTACAGTACTGTTTAATTAATACTATTGGAGCATAAAATCATTTAAAAATCTAAATTTAAAACTACATCAGATAAAAGTATCGACTATTAGAATTTTTAGCCCCTTATAATCTGTACTGGCCACAAAGTTTTCATACTGCTTGAACTCTACATAAAACAGATCACAAAGCAGAAGGAAAAATACTGTTTTGAATACAGTCACATTCACACAACATTTATATTTTATTATGTATAAAGAGTGAATTTTCAAGTTCAGGTAGACCACAGGCAGGAAGTGAAAACTAACCGCATTTGTGAATATCAGTAGAAGGCAGTTACAGACGGCCTAGATTAGGGGCATCAGGTTGCAGTTGTGGAAGGCCACATCCTCAGAGTGTAATGTTTCCTTGTTTTAACTCATCCAGTTCAATTCATGAGTTAATCAGGAAACCCTTCATGAGTTGAACCCACAGCTGGGCAAACATTTAACTGAACTGCTGTGAGCTGTAGGACTCCTGTGTTTGACATCGCTCAAATATACAAATCATAAGGTGACTAGTCTGAGGCCTGCGTATAACAGAAAAATATACAGTGGTGGACGAAGTACAAAAATCATGTACTTGAGTTAAAGTAGAGATACCCAAGGTAAAATATCACTCCAGTAAATCTAGAAGTCCTTACTCTAGACCTCAACTTGAGTAAAAGTACAAAAAAATGTACTTAAGTATTGAAAGTAAAAGTACTAAAAGATTAATTATGGCTCTGATGTCATCAGACATCAGAGCCATAATTATGCCATCAGAGCCATAATTCATGAACTCATTTTAGGTGAAAATCCTCCAGTGTTTCTCTTGGTAAACCAGTCTTTTAACAGAATGTCATTAATTAGTCAGGCACTATTAAAATGATATGATTGCCAGTCACAAAACACAGAAGGCAAACAGTTTCCATCAGGGAGAACCCAGTGGCTCTAAAAGCCTTTTTACAAACAAGCTTTAGTTTAACATTTATTTGTAACTTAGTTACAAGTTAGGGTGTACGGTGGCGTGGTGGGTAGCGCTGTTGCCTCACAGCAAGGAGGGCCTAGGTTCGATTCCTCGGCCGGGTGACCAGGGTCCTCTCTGTGTGGAGTTTGCATGTTCTCCCCGTGTCTGCGTGGGATTCCTCCGGGTTCTCCGGTTTCCTCCCACAGTCCAAAGACTTGCAGTCAGGCCAATTGGACGTGCTAAATTGCCCCTAGGTGTGAGTGACTGTCTGCCCTGCGATGGACTGGCGACCTGTCCAGGGTGTATCCTGCCTTCCGCCCGAAGACTGCTGCGACTCTGACGGAGAAGCGGCTTAGAAAATGGATGGATGGGATGGATAGTTACAAGTTTAATAAAAACTTGCTTTCAACTCAGGTTCACAAATAAGTTTTCATTTACTATATTAATCTGTAGGTCTCTGTTCATAAACATAAATTAACCGAAACTAATTTACTATAAATGAAAGTGTTTGTATAAATTCAGAAGAAAAGACACATGACAGTCACGACTGCATATGTGTACATATTTCTATATTGTGGTCTATTTACACAAAGTTAGGTTAGTTCCATCATTCAGGTAGACGTACATGCTCCCCAAAGTTTTACGCTGCTGCGTAAAATGTTGAACTATGCACTTGCACTGGGTCAGTATGACCAACAGGTCTTCACTCTAACAAGTTATGTTTTATGCACACATAAACCAAAAGAAACGACAGATTTCTCATAATGTAGTGGAATAAAAAGTAAGATATTTGACTTTGAAATGTGGTGGAGTGAAAGTAAAAACTCACCCAGAATGGAAAAACTTCAGTAAAGCACAGATACACAAAAAAACAACAGTACAGTACAGTAACGAATTACATTTACTTAGTTACTGAAAATATAGAACTACACGACATGGGCAAAACAGCACAGTCATGACTACACTGCTGCATGCTGGGGTTGTGAGCCGGCTAGTACTTTACTCAAAACGCACTCCTTCTTCAGGAACGTGACCAACATGATTTATCACATGAACAACAAGCTTCTCCTGCCTGTGTGATGACAGCCTTGCTGGTCTTCCTCTTTAATGAAAATGTAAATTGTACTTTATAGAAATAATCGTTTCTGTTAGCACAACACATTTAGCTGACTCTGAAAGCCTGAAATCAAATTATTCATTAAGAAACACTTTTTGAGTAAATCGTCAGAATGTCTTTAATGTCCTGGTGCCGTCCGAGGGAACGCTAGTTAACTACATCTAGTGTTATGAAGAAGAAGAAGACTTGCTGCTGCTGCTGCTGCTTTCAACTGTGTTAAGCCATCAAAGAATTCTTGAAAAAATGAGATATTGTTCTCGAGATGGGTTAATATATTTTCTGAATGGGTGATTGAGTGCTTCTTTTTTTTTTTAGATTTAATGTGTAACTCCTAAGAGCAGCACAGGGGTAAGAGCACAGACTGCTCTACACTGAGAGACTCTCAATCCGAGGAGAATCAGCAGTAAATAAACACAGAGGTTCAGAACGGGACTCGGCGGCAGTCTGCAGCGTCAGTCTGCAGCGTCAGTCTGTAGCCCAGAAAAAAAACACGCATAAAAACGCTAAAGCCAGTCTGCATTAACCCAAACACGCCGAAATCCTTAAATCCGCACCTCGACTCTGCACATATAGGTGTACACACTCTGTGGCTTTAGCGGTAGATTCCGAGCCCGTGCTGCCCCCAAGTGCTGCGGAGGAGAACAACCCCGCGCATCCATCCATCCATCCATCCATCTATCTATCTGTCTATTTGTCTGTCTATCTATCTATCTATCTATCTATCTATCTATCTATCTATCTATCTATCTATCTATCTGTCTATTTGTCTGTCTATCTATCTATCTATCTATCTATCTATCTATCTATCTATCTATCTATCTACCTATCTATCTATCTATGTATCTATCTATCTATCTATCTATCTATCTATCTATCTATCTATTTGTCTATTTGTCTGTCTATCTATCTATCTATCTATCTATCTATCTATCTACCTATCTATCTATCTATGTATCTATCTATCTATCTATCTATCTATCTATCTATCTATTTGTCTATTTGTCTGTCTATCTATCTATCTATCTATCTATCTATCTATCTATCTATCTATCTATCTATCTATCTGTCTGTCTGTCTGTCTGTCTGTCTATCTTTATGTTGTTTAATACATGATAAAGTTTATACAGTACAATTTGGTACAATAAAACTACATAAAAACATGTTTGGGGGGGTAAATAAAAAACAAAAATAAGATTTTGTGCAAAATGTAGATTTACAGTGTGGCTGTGTACAGGTCTTAATTTCAGTTCAGTTTAAGGATTAGTTTGAGGAATTTACGAAAGGGGAAATGTGATAACAGACAGAAAAATTCTGAGAAATGAAACCTGTTGAATCATGGAGGTTTGTATACTAGATCATGAGATACATTGTTTTATGTGATACAGGCTTAAGTTAGGAAATGGATTTAGCACAATTAAAAATGGTTGTTTTTGCTTGTTTGTGAGTTCTGAATCTCTGATGTGATATATTTTGAATCCGTAGTCCAAATAGAGGACAAAGATCAGACAACTAAACAGTTATGATCCCAGCCACGTCCTAACTGTAACCCTTAAATGTAATAACCCAGTTTCCAGGGATGTAATCATACACTGTGTGATTCTGGGAAGGTACAGTTTTGTTTATCAAGATACAAACAATGTAAATGTTCTCTCAAAGGTACAACAATGGCTTTAAGGTCCAACTGTGAGCCTTAAATAAGTTTTTCACAAGTGAAAAGTACATATTTATAGTTTTTCATAACCAAATGTTTTAAAACAGAGCAATACAATAGAAGCCTGGAGTCAATACAACTTAGAACATATAATTTCAATGGATTATGGTACAATTGTGTTCCCTGACTAAAGGTACTGAGATGAACCCTCGAGGGGACCAATCCAGCGACGTGTCATACCTTATTTATGACAGTGTAGAAATGCTAAACCTGGTCAAATTGCCAGAGAACCATTCACACTGGCTCATACTCATAGAGTATGTGGCAATCAGTGACCAGCAGAGTGCAGTAGTGTTAAACATTAGAGTGTGTTCAGGATGGTTCATTCTGGCTGACTTCATTTAACTAGTCTATTAAGCACAGAAGACTAAACAGAGGGACTGAAATAAGCAGGTGAAACCAATAGCTCAAATATTAAAACTGCCATAATGTGTTAGTGTTTGTAAAGGTGGCTCCTATATTTTATGTATAAAGTGTGCAGACAAAGAAAATCAAAGTTACTTGACTGCAATGTTTATATTATTTCCATTTGAATACAATAATGCAGGAACTGTGCTGATGTAATGTATTTTATTCATGTAGAAATGATGTTGGAGTCAAATAAATGAGATGCATTACTTTTTCGGTGCTGTGTGTAATGAAACATAAAGCGAGGTGAGCAGATGAATTAAGCATGAATGAATCTTCTCCTTAAAGTGGATCTGTTATGTATTGATTGTGCACTCTTGAAAAACAAAGCTGCCAAAAAGGGAAGAACCACTTTTGGTTCCTCAAAAAGGCTTTCAGGGATGGTTCTTTAGAGAACCTTGTTTGTACATGTGTGAGTGAGAAGAACCTTTTCTAAAGTGAACCAACACAAACAGTGTGTTTTGTTGTTTTCACACAAAAAAATAAGAATAATAATATATTTTACTAAAAGAGATCCTGCCTTTCGCCCAATGACAGCTGGGACAGGCTCCAGCACCCACCGTGACCCAGAAGGAGAAGCGGCTTAGAAGATGTGTGTGTGTGTGTGTTTTATTAAAAGAGGAGTTTTCATACACAAAGCAGCCTGGAGTGCTTTACAGTGTAACAGTAAATTTGATAAATAAAATCAGAAACACACAAGGTCAAAAAAAGAATAAAATGAAAGAAAACTAAAAATAAAATGATCAGAAAAATGTATAATGTGGAGCGATGATAAGGTGGACACATGTGCGGAGACAAGCGAGATTTATTCAGGGCAAATCCAGGGTCATGATCAAGACAGTCCAAGTTCAATGAGCCAACACAGAGAGTAGGAGGGACGGACATAACGAAACACACACAGAATTCAAACAATACTCTTCGAACAGTACAAACAACGCAAAGACCAACAAACAACTGGGAAAAACACAGGGCTTAAATACAAGAGGGCTAACAAGGGATAACAGGACACAGGAGGAAAACACAGGTCGTAACAATCAGGGGCAGAGTCAGAAAACAAGGGGGCTGGACTGGGAAGGAATCAAAACAAAGAAAGCACATGGACTAGACTGAAATAACGTTGAAGATGGATGGGCCAATCGTGACAAAATGAAGGAAGATATAATGACAAGCTAAATAAAATGAATTAGGCCTCCTTGTTTTAAAGTTTAAAAATACAGGAAAATATTTGTAATATGAAATCTTTTCTGTTGAACGTCTGGCTCCTTTAGAGTGTTTTGAATGGAAAGGGTGAGTTTGGCCTGGAACAGAAGAGATGTTTTGCTTGCATTAGTCATCATCCCCATGACTGAAAATATATCAAAATGTTGAAAAAGTCTAAATAAGAAGAAAGAGCAACATCACTGGATGGCTGTTCATTACAGCCTCTTTCAACAGCTTTTTACATCGGTTTAACTTCTTATTTTTATTTTGGTGGTGGTGCATCTGTCACTGCTGACAGCTGCACGTTTGGCTTCTTCTGTAAATTGTGTGCGTGTTGTAGCGCAGATGCACTCATGTTGGAGACCAGAGCAGAATTTCTTCCTGTGTAAATAACCAGTCTGTTGTGCTCACAACCTCAGAGCAATGTTTTATGTGCACCATATTAAATATTTAGTCTTTTACCTATTGCTGCAACGTGCAGAATATTGATACTGTGTAATCAACAGCAGACACTTCTAAATTAAACATGCATGATTTGTTTACAGCAAAGACTTAGCTTTCAGGCATAGTTGTATTTGTACGAGTTGTATGTAGTAAACAAAGGTGTTCAGTAAAAATTGCAGTAATTTACAGGCAGTGATTTCTACAGTAATTTACAGTTCATGTGTGTTTATGTTAATACAGCAGTTATACTGTATAACACAAATACTTGTATTTACTGAAACTTAAATTCGCAGTTTCCTTTTAAATTTAAAGGGTTTCCAAAACATAACAGCTAAGTACTGTAAATCCAACACTTTTAACGAGACACTGTATGTTCCACAATGTACCTTTTTACAGCAATTTACTGAAAACCACATTTAGCTGCAATGGATAAGTCCTTGTATTTTCTCTCTCTCTCTCTCTATCTCTCTCTCTCTCTGTCATCGATATTTGTTCAGAGGAAAGACCTGGCTATTATACATTTACAGGACAGCAGCTGTTAAACATGACATATTTCTTTAATAAGAAGGGTTATGTAACACTGGAGGCATGTGGGTAGGTTGCAGGTGCAAGGTGGCTTTATTTGGGGCAGTCCAACACTGACAGCCCATAGAACAGGCATTAGTAATAATAGCAGTAATAGCCACCTGTAAATTTTTATTTATTTATTTATTTTGCTCTATGTATATTGATTTGACCACCTCTTGAATACAATGGTTAAATATATACAATTGGAAAAGGAATGCAGAAGAGGAATAGACTCTTAGGCAGTGTCAGCTTTACCTAATAAGTGAAATAAGCAGCTGCTTAGGTTCCTGCAGTTGCCTGGGGGCCCCCTAACAACTTCTGGGTAAAAATGTACCACTACTTTGTGAAACATGCTCGAGTGAGGGGAAAAAAGCATCTGAATGCATGTGGAGCCAAAAACCAGAAAAGAAAAAAGATGAGAAGAAAAAGCTCAAAGATAAAGTAATGTGCTATTCTTTGTGGTCTTATCATTTTTCCATTTTTAGCTTGTAGTTCAACAACAAGTAATGGTTCTGGGGTCAGAAAAAGCAGGTTCAACTTAGACAGGCTTTCTGACTATATTTCAAAATAGCCAGTGTTAACTTGCTCAGCCCGTCCCTGTGGTTACTGAATAATAAGCCTTCGTATGTAATGAGCCTGGATTGTTAAAGATTGTTAACCATGGATGTGTGCACATGAAAAGCATTCAGTGATTACAATAAAAAAGCAATGCTGATATCATTGCCACAAGGGTTTGATCCACCTATGCTTAAAATAGCTAGGTAACCAAGAAACACAGCATCGTGAGAATTAATTTAAACTGTGATTTATTGGAACCTCAAATGAAAATTCAATCATAAGCAATATGCAAACTAGCCAATAATAGATGTATGTAATTTATGCCACTTGTGGTACTAATTGTTAACATCAAGTCTGTTATTTTACAGAACATCATCTAGCAAGAAGTGAGACCCCAAAAAATTCTGACCTAGGGCTTCCAAAAGGCTAGGGCAGCCCAGCTCTTAGGGCATCAGGATACCATAATATAAGAGAGCAAAAACCACAATTAAATGAGTATTCTGGAAGTCTGCTTATACTCTCTGAGACACCCAAACATGTCATATGCTGGATGTACATGCATCACCTGTGCGGAGAATTTACTCCAGATCAGCTTCATCTGATCATCATTTTAAAAAGAAACAGCAATCCTGGCAATTTCCCTTCATAACACGACTGATTAAATCAAAGCTTCATATCACTGTGACATTGGCTGTCAGAGTGGAGTTCCTCCTCAGTCCATTAGAAAACACCCCTGAAAAACTGGTCTACATTCCACTGATAATAAAACATCAAAAGCAGCCACATAGCCTTGTAGCACTGATTGCCCCTTTATGCAGCTGATGCTAACTGTTAGCAGAGTTGAAGGACTGTAGCCCTGCTGTTTCCCGCCAGGCTGAGTAAACATCCAAGTCCGTGCCTCTGAACACAGTGGGAACATCTTAGTTTCCACAGCAGGGGGCTAACTGCAGGTGTTGTCACAATTTTTGTCAATACTGAATCAGGGAGGCTGATCACAGACAGACTCAGCGGACCCACTCAGTGTACCTTCCCAAATCTTGTGCTTGGAGAATATGTATGGTGAGCAAACGTGACTTAAAGGGTCCATTTCATGGAAAACAGAATTTTCTTTGTCATTTCGTAAAGAAATATTATAATATGGAAATTAAGCTGCTAATAAGCTAAAGGTATAGTACATCATTTATAGGGTACTTTGAATTGGGAGATCCCAATAAATCCCCTAAATCCTCTAAATTTCAACTTGTGGAAATAATCACCCAATCATTTATTTTAAGAAAATAAACACAATTATGGTATAGAGGCAATCAGAGCAATTTTTAGTGTAACGTTTTAGTTTGTTTTTGAACTCTGTGTACATATATACAAATTTGTGAATACTGTTTGTCTTTCCATATTAAACTCCCTTCAGGTTTTCAAATCTCTATGTCAGTGTTGTAAACAGACAGGTTTCACTGCTGACTCAATGGCTTAAAGAGCTGTCCAAGGTGCTGAAGTATATGGCTCACATTCCCACTCCATTTAATGGCTCCACTGACTACACGATTTAAATTTCATGCACTTGCTACTGAACTAACAGCACCAATTCAGAGATGCTCCTATTAAACTAACATGCAAAGCTGTAGCAATGCATATCATCTGATTCTGTTCAGTTCTTTCCAGTTTGACTTTCCAGTCTGTCACTGAGAGAGTGATAGTGTATCGTGCATTGCATTCTCACTCTATCAACCATTCGTGAGCTTGTCCCTTTTTTCATGGAGGGAGAGCTGAGATTGGATTTCCATTTCCTCTAATAGGATATTTAGTCACAACTCCTTTGCAACACAAGCAGCAGAGCGTCAGCTCCTGAGTAATGCATTGCAATATCCTGCCTTTTGCAGCGGAGAATCGCACACTCAGCGTAAAGAAGAAACAGGCCCTATATTGGCCGTCACCTCCCTTCTCAGGACGAAAGAAGAATTATGAGACAGAGATTTCAGGCCTTTCTGACACATGCAGGCAGTACTAGACTCTACAG
The DNA here is from genome assembly GCF_015220715.1 of Pygocentrus nattereri. NCBI lineage: Eukaryota > Metazoa > Chordata > Actinopteri > Characiformes > Serrasalmidae > Pygocentrus > Pygocentrus nattereri. Next base: position 14,610,821 of record NC_051213.1, read on the forward strand.
CATAAGGGAACAACCACTGCATTTGGTGCATGTATTTGTTGAAAAAATGATGTATAATGTTTAAAATGTGGTGCCAAAAAGGGCACCACTGCCATAGAAGAAGCACTCTGGGTTCTCTTAAAGGCAAATAAATATTGTGTGAGAAATTCAATTATATCATTCAACTGAAAACTTTTTAGAGAACAAAGTATTTCTGCTATGGCATAACCAGAAAAAGAATCCTTTTTGGCACTTTTTCAAAAATGTCAAGGAAATAATCAATGGTGTAAATGTCAGTCTAAGGTGCCTACAGGAATCCTGAGAATTTGAGCACCTAGACTAGACTAATTTCTGTCAACCTTCTCTGAGACTTCACTTACATAACATGCCTTCTATTTGAAACTGAATTTAATACTCTGCCCACTACTATGTTTTAGATACAACCTGCTAGAAAAAGAGACAGAATGAAAGAAAAAGAATGAGATAGAAGAGGACACTAACACTACAGTGTCCCTGTCATTCACCAGTTCAGCAGTATTGAGTTTTTCATGGTCATTATCTGAATTTCCACATTTGGTCTCCCTGCTGTTATATAAGGCCTGTCTCTTCATGTGCTTTCCAGGTCAGTGCTTCAGTAGCCATTCAAATTACTGTCCAGAGCTCCATGGAAATACTACGTCTCAAACAACATTATTACCCTCCTATGGTTACCAGAAGAGTGTTTTCTTCTATTCAAACGTCTAGGTGAGGTATGCTGTGAGATGAGAAGAACAGTTCCTTAAATGCATAAAATACTATTCAACATATGTAGTACTAAACATGTATACTGTGAAAGTCAGATATTGCCCTTTATTTATTTTATTTCCTGTCAAAATAGTCATCAAGTTATTTATTTTTCAAAGGGATAAGAAAATGAAGAGTGATTGCATAACAAACAATTCCCCACAATTTCTAGGGTGCTGCTAGATGGTTGCTAGGGTGTTTCATTTAGATGCTATAGTGTTCGAGTTGGTTGCTAGAGTGTTACTAGAAGGTTGATATGAAATCCCAGGTTATTGTTATGCTGTCGCTAGGAGGCTTTTAGGGTGTTGCTAAGATGTTGATATGTGGTTTCTAGAGTGTTGCTGAATGGTGGTTACGATGTCGAAAGGTGGTTGCTAGGGTGTTGCTAAGTGGTTGTTTGTATGTTGATAGGTGGTGGCTAGGGTGTTTCTAAGCATCTGCTATTATGTTCTAGCTGATGAACTGCAAAACAAGTTAGCGAACAAAAATATGGCAGACAAATAATGAGAAAAAGACTATAAATCTGGAAACAACGCTAATAATCACTGCTCACTAATAATAATAATACCTAGAAAGGGAAAGTTCATGAACGAACTTTAAGTTGGCTTGAAAAAGCCAGTTAATTTCATTAAAATGTACAAATGGTTGGAAACTGTTGTAACGCAGTAGCCGTAGTATCCGTGATGGATGGTAATTCATTGCTAGGTGCTACCCTGAATGACGTTCCACCTTAAATTTTGTGCCACTTTAATTTTAGTCCTACCTTAAACTAAGTTCCATCTAAAATTCTGTGCCACCTTATGTTCCACCTTAAATTTAGTGCTATGTTATTTCAAGTTCCACCTTAAGATCTGTGACACCTTTAATTTAGTGCTATGTTAATTGAAGTTCCACCTTAAATTTAGTGCCACCTTACAAAGGCTCCACCTTAAATTCTGTGCCACCTTAATTTTATTGCTATGTTAATTAAAGTTCCACCTTAAAGACTGTGCCACCTTAAATTTAGTGCTATGGTAATTGCAGTTCCAACTTAACTTTAGTGCCACCCTAAAAGAGTTCCATTTTAAATTTGCTGCCACCTTTAAAAAAATTCCACCTTTAATTCTGTGCCATCAAAGGTTTACTGCTTTGTTATTCACAGTTCCACCTTAAATTCAGCGCTAACATGAATGCAGTTCCACCGTAATTTCTGTTTTATTTTAATTTCAGTTTTAATTGGAGTTCCACCTTTAATTTTGTGCCACCTGAAAAAAGTTCCATCTTAAATTCTGTGCCACCTTAATTTATTGCTATGTTAGCTGAAATTCCACCTTAAATTTAGTGCCACCTTAAAAAGGTTCCACTTTAATTTTATTGCTATGTTAATTAAAGTACCACCTTAAACACTGTGCCACCTTAAATTTAGTGCTATGTTATTTCAAGTTCCACCTTAAGTTCTGTGCCGCCTTTAATAAAGTTCCATTTTAAATTCTGTGCCATCTTAAATTTAATGCTATGGTAATTGCAGTTCCACCTCAAATTTATTCCCACCTTAAAAACTAGTTCCATTTTAAATTCGCTGCCACCTTGAAAGAAATTCCACCCTAAATTCTAGATGTTCCACCTAAAAATTAATATGTTAATAGCAGTTCCACCTTAAATCTAATTTTATGTTAATTGAAGTTCCACCTTAAATTCTGTGGCATCTTAAATTTAGTGCTATGTTAATTGAAGTTCCACCTTAAATTTATTTTTATGCTATTTGAAGTTCCACCTTAAAATTCAGCGCTATGTAAGTGCAATTCCATCTTAAAAGCAGTTCCACCTTAACAAAATCATTATGTGTGCTGGTACTGCTGAGAATCAGGCTGGGAGTTGGTGAGACATTGAGCTCCGTGCGTGGTTTGTAGGTGTTGTGTGAGAGAGGGACCCATTGTGACATCATGTCTGGCATGCTGCCAACATTCCACTCATTCATTCCTTATGGGAAAAAAAATCGACTTTGAACGATAATATTCCGGAAACCGCAAGTCAGATTGCTTTGAAAAGTGCAAGCAACCTAATCGGGTATAGGCCCTATGATCCTGCAAAGTTTCGTGGCTCTAGCTCGAAAACTGTGGGATGAGAAACTGTTTAAATTTTGAGCATAGAATAATAAGAAGATTATGAAGAACATTTTTCAAGCCAACTTAATAATGATGAAAAACTGAAAGCAAGTCTCCCAAAAAGAATGGAAGCTGTGATAAAGGCAAAGTGTAGACACCCTAAATACTGAAATATATACTTTTAGTTGTTGAAATGTCTGTGCAATTGTCTTCTTTCCAAATGCTGGAAATGGATAAATTGTATAAAAAGGCTGTTTTGACTGGAAATTGAATACATTAATGATGATCTCTGACTTTTTGGTACTGTACTTTTGAAATAATTGGCCTTGTTGATTCAGACGTTCCCTGGGTTGTTCATTTATTATTCCCAGTTCCCTTAAACAAAAAATGTTAAATTGACTTTTTTTTTTAGATGTCTGAATTATAATGAACAGATGCTGAGTTTTATTACACAATTTATCAGTAGCACTTGTGTAACTAAAACGGTGATATTGGCTGGAGCAGTGTAATTCTGAAGTAATTCTGAGGACATTGACTGAGGGAATTCAACTGGATTAACACTACATAAAATGCTTTGCTGAGATCACAGGGCTTCTCCATAAGCTGAACTGTACTGTAATTTGCTACATTGTCATGTGAAAGTCTGTTATCATGCAATAAAACTAGCTCCAACAGAGTAGGAATTGTCTCATCCAAAGAGTGACAGCTTGAAGTTGTTAATAATGCAGTAAACATTAAAGTTAATTGCGTTCTTCAAATGGCTCAGTACGTGTTCAAGTGAAGAACACATTCTTTTAACTGTGCAAGACCTGGACCAGCATATGAATCTTTGAAATGTACAATAATATATGTTTTGCCTCTGTGGTGATTTAAACCTGTCTGGAACTCTTGGCGTGCTACACATGCTTCAACTGATTATTTGGTCCTGAAGAAACAATTTCCACACAATGGACCAAACCCAGTCTGGAACAGGAAAATATTCGTACCGCATGAGTGAATATTTATACTGCACGAGTGAATGCACTGAACAGATTCAGAGACCCCAGCTTTACTTACCAGCTACAGTCTGTCCCTGTGGGCAATGTCACATCATCAGTGCCACACATGACAGAGGAGAGAAGAATATTTGTCCAGTTAAACAGACCTTTGCCATTGGGCAATCCTCTGCGCATGTCCACATCAGTCCATTCTCAGCTGAAGGATTGTTTAAGTGAGTGTGGCATGAGGTAAATAGCAGCTTATAGTATATACTTTTTTAATGTCTGCCTGAGCTGCTCATGCTGATGCTGAACAAAATCTCTTCGGCAAGAACCAAACCTACAAATTACATCATTCTTAAAACTAAAGGTTCCTAAATTCTATGCATGAACATATAATACCAAGAATGACTCAAAAAGAAACCTTATGAGGAGATTCTTTAACCCCTTAACTGTAACATTGGGGAGCGATGATGAGGTGGACACATGTGCTGAGATAAGCAAGATTTATTAAGGGCAAATCCAGAGTTAGGGTCAAAACAGTCCAGGGTCACAGAGCCAACACAGGTTGAATGGGGAACAGACATGACAAAAGAAACGCAAGATGAACAAACAACAGAGGCCGGAAGAAACATTCATAGACCAAACAGCACGAGAATACAATACAAAGACCAGCAAACTCACAGGGGAAAACACAGGGCTTAAATGCAACAGGGATAACAAGGGTTAACAAGATACAGGTGGAAAACACAGGTGGTTTCAATCAGGGACAGGGTCTGAAAACAAGGGGCTGGACTGGGAAGAAACAAAACAAAAGCACATGGACAGGACTGGGAGTTAAACACAAGCACATGGACAGGACTGGGAGGGGTCAATCATGACATTAACATCCCAGGCTTATTACATATTAAGGCATATTATTCAGTAACAGTGCAAACCGGTTGAGCTATACTTAGCCAGCTGACCATGCAAGGGTTTTTACTACCATACTACCATAAACAGTCATTATTCATTTTTACATGAAAATTTTCCAGCTTCTCTCTATCTCCTAGAATTAAACTGGTTTTGTTACTGTGCCTATATATAATATATATATATATATATATGTAAATTATTTCTGTTCTGATTGGTTGTCCTGTACTTTGTCATACTCAGAAACAGTCCAAGGTAAAACATTCCTTTCAACTTCAGTGTGAATGGGAGTGGCTAAACCGGTGTAGATCAAATCATTGAATATAGCAAATACAAGAAAATTCTAGGACATTTAGGCCACTAACTGATTAACATAGGTGTATGCTTCAGTCAGCTCTAGAACACTATGCAGGTAAATTGGCTTATTTTGCTCCCACATAGAGTACAGTTTGCCACCACTCGTTGGCAGGCAGTGTTGTAAATTTGAGATGACTGTGGAATATTTACACACTGATTAAAAGTATTTTCAACACATTTTACAACTGTTTGATCGGCTGATTAATTGGTTTGATTTGTGTCGCGATTCGCTCCTCCCTGTCCTGTCCATGTGTTCGTGTTGTGTTTACTTCCCAGTCCTGTCCATGTGCTTTTGTTTTGGTTTTTAGTCTGGCCCCTTGTTTTGTGACTCCGCCCCTGATTGTTCCCACCTGTTTTCCACCTGTGTCCAGTTATCCCTCGTTATCCCTGTTTGTATTTAAGCCCTGTGTTTTCAAGTTTGTTGTTGGTCTTTGTTTGATGTTTGTTGGATGTGCTGTTCAAAGTGTATGTATTATTTGAAGAGTTTTGTTTATTTCTGGTCTGTTTGGAGTTCTGTGTTCATTTTGTCATGTCTGTCCCTCCTGCTCTCCGTATTGGCCATCTGACCCTGGACCATTTTGACCATGACCCTGGATTTGCCCTTAATAAAAGTCGCTTATCTCAGCATATGCATCCGCCTCCTCGCTCAACGTTACAATTTGTTTAACTTGTCTGACTTATTTCGGCTCTCATAATTTCCGAGAACTGACGATGTTCATTTGCTTTTATATTTATGACTTTAAATCTAATGCATTCTGAAGAGTTCATTTTATGCATTGATGGGTTTATGTGCCTAATAAATCTTCCCACTAAATTTATCTTAAGCAACAGATTAAGCATGCTTATTTATTTCCCTCCAAATATCATTTGGTATATTTCTCAGCAAATGGATGAATGTTTTCCACGTGGCAATATGCTGGAATTATTAAGCGCTCTCTCTGGCTCTGCAGAAACACTGAGTTCAGTATTTGAATCTGAGTTCAGTATATCACATCTGAATTAAAGCTTGATTACTGCTCATATTAAAGGGGGACTCCCACCTGTTTTTCAGACTTTCTGCATAGTTCCATCACTGAGATGTAAACAAAGACATTCAGAGTGGCTTGATGTGAAATTGTATTGTATTGTAGAGAAACTTACAAGCTCTGAATTATTTACTGTGCTGATAGGAACCATTGGCTATGGTGTCTAATATAGCTATAAGGCAAAAACAGCAGTATCTAAAATGACCAGTGAACCTATATGTGTCTCCTGACTTTTTTTTAAATATGTAATGTTGGCAAAGGTAAAATATTAGTAATTCTGATAAGTGTCTTTTCTTTGGGGACTACCTTGCCTTAGAATGCCCTGCATTCTGCAAAAAATAATAAATTTAGGCCAAAATGTTATCTCAGAACTAACATAAATCAATGCCTCGGGCATCAGGCAATGCATTCAGTCATTTCATGTAATACCTTTTTAGAAGCAATAGACACTTTGGATATCTGGATATCACCATCATTTTGATGAACAAGTCTGCGTTTCTCTAGGATATTACATTTCACATCAAACTACTATGAATGAGTTTGTTTACAGCCTTAATTATCAGTGTAGTTCCCCTTTAGGCAGGTTAAATGTATTAACTCATATAGTCTAAATCAGCATGTTTTTCAGTTTGATCTGATGTGGGAAATGTATGCTAGTTTTCACACGTACTTTCTAAAAAATGTAGCATGTGATGACTGACAGGGACAGTGTGGGTTGTCACACACAATGTAATGCAGGGAAATTGACTAAAAAGAGCTCATTTCTAACATGAGCCCACTCAAAGTGATTAACTGTCAACAAAACATTTACTTCATCCTACATCAACTGCAGCAGGCAGCACTCAGACCTTTGCACACAGTGTTATGTTTGAAGACAATTACCCAGAAATTTCAACAACTAAATATAATTTTTTTTCAATATAAGTGTGTCCACACTTTGCCTTTTTCACCGCTTCCATTCTTTTAGGGAGACAGCTCTCAGTCTCCCCTGTTCTGTGTTCATGAGTTTTGTATAAAACATTCTGTTGAAAACAGTTTTTGGATCAACCTTTCATTCTTTAAATCTAATGCCACGTCAGTCAGTACCAAACCAGCAGAGCGAGACCGCATCCAGCAGCCCTCAGACTCTCCATCACGCCGGATCTCTTCATGCTCAGGATGCAGAAGCAGGCAGTGTCAGTGTGAGCTTCACGGCCAGTCTGTCACACACAGTGAGGACATGCAGCTGCATCCATGTACCACAGGACTAATTGGATTCCCTCAGCTTGTTTTCAAAAACGTCTGTATGTGCAGAGCTGCGTCTCCCGTGTGCACATTCAGCAAAGTACCAAAACATGATCTCCGCTCATTAAGGCTTTCTTATTACTGAACATGAGCAGTAAATCCAGATAAAACAGCAACACACAAAAACAGGCACCGTGTTCTTTCTCTCTCTTTGCTCCATGTTTTGTTGAGTGGGGATGTCATGGTATTGCATTATGATGGCCTGCTGGCCTGCTGTCTACAGCAGATCGGTGTCCAGCGTAGTTCAGTGATTTTTCTGATCAAAGGTGCCAGATTCAGCTCTGCACTAGAAGAGGAATTGCATTGATTATTGTATCATTTCTGTAAAACTCAGTTATTAAGATGATGAAAACATTTTGAGTGTTGTGATGTGAAACGCACCAATTGAGAGTTCACAATAGTGGTGACAGTAACTAGACGTCCAAAGAGGGCCTCTGAAAGCTGCCACAACATGACTACACAATTGCTTATGAAGACATTGCCTGATGCCTGAGACATTACATTAGAATGAACTTTTGTCCTAAAATATATATTTAAAATTCATCCAGGGTGGAAGGTATGTACGGTGGGTCAAAAGGCGAAGGATTACCTGTAGAAAACTACTTTTTCTGTTTTTACTATTTTAACAAGATTTTACATAAACCTCACAAGGCACATGTAGGTTCACTGATGTTTGGGAGACTAGATAAAATGGCTATACACTGTGTGCACAATTATTAGGCTAGTCTTATTTTTGAGGATTATTTTTATTAATGACCAACTACAGCGCTCTCGTTTAATCCAAAATGTTAATAAACCTCAAACATGAATGTTTAAGAAAAATAAAGTGAAGTTTTGTTTTTCTTAGGAGAATATCTATATGTGCACATTTATTGGGCAACTATGAAGGTGCAGAATTATTACGCAGCTAAATGAAAAACACATTTTCCCATCTCACGTTTTTATTTTCATCTGTTCAAGTGAGAATTAAACAAAACTCAACTTTCCAATGAACATTTCTGAGAAATAAAAAAAAAAAATAAAAATCAGTGACCAATACAGCCACCCTTCTTTTCAATAACAGTGATAAGCCTTCCATTCATGGAGTCTGTCAGTTTCTTGATCTGTTGATGTTCCTTCACTGTAAATCTCCTGTTTAAGAATTGCCCAAAAGTTCTCAGTTGGGTTCAGGTCAGGTGAGGAAGGGGACCATGTCATAAGTTTTTCATCTTTAACACCTTTACTAGCGAGCCATGCAGAGGAGTACTTGGATGCATGTGATGGAGCATTGTCCTGCATAAAAATCATTGTCTTTATGAAAGATGCAGATTCTTCCTGTACCACTGCTTAAAGAAAGTGTCTTCTAAAAACTGGCAGTAGGCTTAGGAGTTGATTTTGAGCCCATCTTCAACCCGAAAAGGTCCAACCAGCTCATCTATAACAATACCAGCCCATACCAGTACCCCACCTCCACCTTGCTGGCGTCTGACTCGAAGTGGAGCTCTGTCCTGTTACTGATCCAGCCATGGGCCCGTCCATCTGGTCCGTCAAGAGTCACTCTCATTTCATCAGTCCATATAACCATTGAAAAATCTGTCTTCAGATTCTTCTTGGACCCGTCTAGACACTTCAGCTTATGTGTCTTGTTCAGTGGTGGTCGGGTTTCAGCCTTCCTTACCTTGGCCGTGTCTCTGAGCGCTGAACATCTTGTACTTCTTGATACTCCAGCTAGGCTGCAGTTCTGGAATATGACAGAACTGGAAGATAATGTGTTCCTGGTAGCTTCACGCTTGATTCTTCTCAAATCCATGGCAGTTATTTTGCATCTTTTTTTCTCAGCACGTTTCTTGCGACCCTGTTGACTATTTGCAACAAAACGTTTGATGGTTCTGTGATCACGCCCCAATATCTTAGCAATTTCAAGACTGCTGCATCCCTCTGAGAGACTTTTGGTAATTTTTTACTTTTCAGAGTCAGTTCAATCTCTTTTTTAGCCCATTTTGCCTGAAGAAAAAAGCTGCCTAATAATTATGCACACCTTGATATAGGGTGTTGACCTCCTTAGGCCACACCCTCCCTCATTACACAGATACACATCACCTGCTATGCTTAAATCCATTAAGCATTCAAGTTTATCCAGCTTGGAGTTAGAAAATATGCCAAAAAATCATAATATGGTCAAAATACTCACTTGCCTAATAATTGTGCACACAGTGTGTTGCTATATCATTGTACCGAATGCAACTCCCAGTTCCTATCATCACCACTGTTAAAAAATCAGTGTAGTGTAGTTTCTCTGCAATGAACCATTTCACATCAAGCCATTCTGGATGACCTTGTTCACATATTCACGACTGAACTTGAAAAACTGGTGGAATTCCGCTGAAATTGGTAGCTTTGGCTGGTGTGCTAGAACAGCGAAATCACCAAACTGTGGTGGACACTGACCCACAGGGACCACAAATGCGCGCCTATTATGCAGTATGAGGTGTAAACAGCAGCAAAAGCACCAGCTGCATCCATTAAGGGCTTGAATGTTAAGCACAAATTACGCGCACAATAGATACAACAGATAATAGCTGCTGGAAACGCCACCGACGTTTTTACTTAGAGGCCTTATGTGTCCTTATATGGGCATGTCGCCGATTCCACAGTGACGCAGAACCTCGCTTGGTTTTTTGTGTAGCGCACCTCAAACGGCAGTTCATTCCCTCCTAAATAAAACAAGGATTCCAGATCTGAGTTTTGTTTGTTATATTCAGCGCTGCACGAGCGGGGGTTTTATGTGAGGTGATCTCTGCTTTAGGTGTGAAAGCAGTATTTGCGCTGGGTTAATTTGTATTAAATCCTGCCAAGTGTTTTCATCACCGTGCCGAACTACGGCGCACTTCGAATAAAAAAGCCGTGCCGCTGACTAGCAGGGATATCCCGCATGCGTTGTTTGTTTTCCCACCTCAATTCAGGAAAGGTACCGCCCCCTCGGTCTGGGATTGGCTAGTAGAATCCTGCACTCTGCGCTGGGATTGGCTATCAGTTCACGTTTCAGAGAAGAACAGCGGGCCAATGTTTGGAGTACGCCTGAGTTCGAGCCACAAGCCAATCAGAGCGAAGGAGGCCGGACTTGTGTGAATACAGGTGGGGAAAAATCACCCAACGCTATTAGCATTGACAGTACAGGCTAAGCTACGGATACGCGAATGCTACAGTAAACGTTACCGCTTTGTGTAGAGACAGAGGCGACCATGTAGTGAAACAATGGGCGTGAAATTGGCCATGAAACCGTATTCGTGACAGATATTTCACTACTTTGTGCCAAAAAAGAGGGAAGAAGCGACTTAAGATGAAGAGCCATCGAGCGGGTGTTATCCTAACGTTATGGGTGCTCGTAGAGGTGAGTCGCCCGTCAACGGCTCAGTCATTTCAGAAGTGTCATGTTTGGGGACTGCGCTGTAGCTAGCGCACAGTTACAGCTCGGACATTGTTTGGCTCGTGTTTGTCACTTTTATGTCCTTTTTTAATTATTCTGAGTGCCGCATATGTCCGTAGCCTACAGTTTTTGTTTTAATGTGCGTTGTTTGTCGCAATTATGAATAAGCCTTTGTCTTTCTGTCCGTCCACTCCACCACCACAAGAAAATGCCACAACTGCTACGACTTACCGACTCACGAGTTCAGTGAAACATGCCTTCATGACATCGTAGGCGGCTCCGTTTTGTTGCTCAGGTTTAGTTGTTCAGGTTTAGTTGTTCAGGTTTAGTTTTACAGCTGTGAACTCAGCCAGGACTAACTTTATTATTGTTTATGGAGAAGACAGACACAATGCGTCTGTGGGTCCACGAGTGTGAACTCAAATATATGACATATAGAAGCACATATGGATTTCCCTTATATTACATTTGTATTAGTCACATATGGACAAATATGTAACCTAAATGGCAAATGATTTAAGAAATAGGCCATTTTAAAGTATGAGACATCTTTAGGGTGTACAAATATTGGACATATTTAAGGTATACACATGTGATAGAAAGCATTAAACATATATGGATTGCATATATTGCTCATATGTTTCCTTCATGTATATTTTTTTAATTTAATCTATGTTGCTGGTGTGTGTGTGTATATATATATATATATATATATATATATATATATATATATATATAGGTCTGATATGTCTGATACATGGGTCACTAATATACTATATATTAATATATACAAATATATAGACATGTATTTATGTATTGATACTTATATACTTTATTTTTGTCTAATGGAACTGATCTAGATATCTAGACAGTGATGAAAGGACTTGGCTTGTTCCTTGGCTTATTGAGGAACAGCCTTCAAGTCGGTTTATTGAAGCTAAAGAAATGTAAGTGCTTATGTGGCAGTTCAATGTAATAGTCTCCAAAGCAAATCACTCTACTCCTGCTACTGTAGTTCATTAGGCACTGCATCTCCTTTGCTGTGTTTGGGTGCGCATGACTAAACGTCCAGTAATAGGCCCAAAAGAAACTCTGCACAACAGTGGAAGGAAATAGAGGTTATTCAGTAAAGCTGGACATTACATTAGTGAAGTAGTTACACAGTCTTCAGTGTGACATTACATAGTTTAAAAAGAGACGGTAAAATTGAAAAATAGACTCTAGAAGAGGAACACCTGCTGAGCTTGGTGCATAGGCTGCTATTTTATAACTGTTGTACAGTGAGGAGTGTGTTATGTAGGGTATTATTACCTTCTCATCTCATATGATGACTAATATGTTGTAAACTGTTTGTCTTGTGTTGCAGGAAAAACATTTAGGAGATAGGGGTGTAAGATCCACAGAATCAGAATTCAGTATGATTCGATATGATGTAGTAGTGTTTCAATTCAGTCCATTTTGCAGTACAGCGTAAAAGGTGCCTTAATGCCAAGTGTTACTGTTTTTATTTTCTGCTTAATAGAGCATTCAATGTTGTAAAAATGCAATATTTTAAACAAAACCTGTGGTTTATAATAGGGATGCACCAGACCTCTGGCCTCCCAAAAATGATCGAAAATAGTTCTTTTAGTTTTTGGCTAGAAAAGAAAAACTTTGATTGAAAACAGATATTAAATAGTGCAAACAACAGTGCCAAAGTGCAATATCCAAGTGAAAATAATGGAATCTTATTGCCTTGGACGACCAACCATTCTCTGTTGACGACATTTCATGGCACATTCTGTAGTCTACGCACTAATCAGTATTAGAAAGTTTATTATACATAAATTGTTTTTATATATCAGTTTTCAGCCCAGTTTGCCCTGAATTATGGTTTTGGTCAAGGGTTTACATTTCGGTACATGATTAGTCCTTATGTAATACTCTGGCCTCAAGCTAGTTTATTAGCCCCTAGCTAACGCTAACCACTAGTTAATATCATTGCTGGTTTCTACAAACAGGAAAAGACAAAAACACCTTTTTCATCATTTTGTCATCAAAAACGACCTTTCAGTGTAAATCAATGTAAAGAGATTTTATTCCAAGTGATTTTGGAGTATTTCTATTGGTCCATTCATTCTGGAGCAAAAATGGAGATACATGGTTTTCTTTGAACAGTGACCATATGCTAGTTACAGTACAATGATACAGTTCGATACCGTATGATGGGCTGTATAATTACATCCCTAGTAGGAGAGATTTTCTTTATGATCAGTTGTATGGTGGCTAAATGAAATTCAGTTTAATTTCCTATAAAGGATCATGGCTATGACTGTTTTGCTTTGGATGTGACTCTTATGACACCCTTAGAAACACATACCTGGCCCATAGAATTCTCTATTATTCCGGCTCCTGGTGAACGGATGTGCTCTTGAAGATATGTGCTTTATTTATCATCCGATCCGCTGACTAAAGCTGGTGGCATCACGGCCCCTATTTGCCTACTGGCCTGCCACTCTTAAAAGCCATTATAGCCATGTGTACTGAATATCTGTATTCCATTTGCTTGGACTCACTTGTGATTTCATGATTTTTTCATAACCTTCTCACGTGCCCTGGAGCAACCAGCAGAACGGCATAATCTGCAAGCACAATGAGTAGGACAAAGAAACGAATATACACAAATTTGTCTTGAGTAAAGAATGATGCTCAATAAGTAGACCTCTTCACCTGCAGAATCCTGCTTAGGCCCAGCTTTGATTTACTTTCCCAAAATTCCCATCAGAGAACCTCCCAGGCTGGTGGAGGCAGGCACAAAAGCAGCATTTGCTTAGTTTTTATAGCTATCCAGGTAAATGTAAAACCCATTTCACACTGGTTTTTGGAGGTGGGAATTACATGTGAATTGATGATGTCCTACTCAATCTATATCAATAAATGTAGGATTAGAAAGTAGGAGCTCAGAATCATCTCCTGGATGAATAGCCTAATTCTAAAAATTGTTCAGAGAAAATACATAAGAGAATTCTTATCTATTTTGAGTGAAATGAAAACATTAGGCTTTAAAATAATACAGAGATAATTTTTATCTGTTGATTTGCTTCCCAACTTGGAAAGCACTGTTTCAGTGCCTGTTCTTATTGTAACAGTCACATGCACAGGCATCCTCTGAAATATTAATATTAAATTAACCCAGGTTTGTTATTGTAAAATGCAGGTGGAAGTTTCCTCACCATATAGACTCAGAATTTTCTTTCTGCTGGATTGAGAAAATACATTTGCCATTGATTGTGAGATCAGACAGGAGCTAACATAAAGCAGCTCTGAGGTTGATTTCTTATTGGGCATGTCTTGTAGCATTGATATGGGGATTTGCTCGGCCTGATCTGTGAATCTATATTTACCAAAGACATAGGCATTAGCCTAATGCCTCAGGTTAATGCTCAGTTAACTCCATTTCTGCCTTCCCAGATTACCTCACTGCTTCTGCAGACCTCTTTGAACAGCAGCCAGCATTTAACAAGGCCTCATTTTAAACAAAGGACAGGGTGCCACAGAATGGCATGCTCTTCAGGATTTATGTTTGGATTAGCATGTTCTGTTGATCATAATTATAATAACAGGTTCAGGAGACCAATTATGACCGCCGCCCACTAAACTAATATTAAAGTTCAGTTGGCCAGTAAATGGCCCTCTCAGGGTAGTGTTTGTGAATATGGTTTGTGGGAGTGCAACGATAATTTTCATTATATAGAGGTCATTATTTTATTAGGAATGGGCCAATATGGGAATTTGGGGCCAACACATTCCCCAGGCTTTCAGCTGTCATCTGCCATTTCTTTATCACCATTTTTTATTTTTATGCTTTTTTTTTAGCTTTTTGGTATGCAGTGGCCATAAGCATTCACTATAACTCGGTTTGGTGGCTTTACAGCAAATGACAGACTGTAAGCGTTTTTGTACACTCATTTGTTTGCAATTTGATGATAGTGTTTTGAAATTGTCACACCTTTAATGTTTTGTTAACAGCTACACACGTTTTTCAAATTTGAAGGTGGTAAAGGTTATACTGGTGTCACACAGCCATTCTTTGGTTCAGTAAACCATTAAATGATAGTCTGTACCTTTTTTGGATGCATCCCTCTGTCCCAGTTGTGCAATAATCATATTCGTATGCAAGATGTATTCCACAATGCATTTTACTTTCTCTCTTTGATGAATAATTGACATTCTCAAATTAAAACCTGCACCTCTGATTGATTTGATAATTAAATTTTGGGCCATCTGCAATAGAAATCATTTCTTTTATCCATAGTAATATGTCCAGTTTAACTTGCAGAAAGAAAGGACTGTCAAAACACACAAAATCCCCACCATATAAACCCATATTAGCTTTTGTCCTTTGGGCAAAACCTACTTACTGAATTTCATTGTGCTGTGAAATATGACTAACCTTCATGTTAAGTGTGACACTTTGACTGGTCCAGCTAGTCTTTGTGGTTTGCTAAATAGGATTTATGTTCTGTCCTCGACCGTTTGTCTTTGAGCTAAAGTGGTCATGGCTTTGAGCATAGCACAGTGATGCTGTGGACAGAGAGCACTAATCTGTGGAGAAATTCTTTTGAGGGATTAGCCACAACTCTTTCAGTCATCTGCTGCTGCTGGGCACGAGGAAATTGTCCTCTTTGGTCTGTTTGTGTTCACTAATGGAATCAACACTGGAACTGCTGGAGAGTGATCGATTTCCTTGTTGCACAGTGATGGGGGTGTTGAAAACAAAAAAATTAAAGGTGCAACATATAAATTCTCTTAATCATATCTACTCATCTGCAGAGATCTCAATGGAGTGCTTGTAAGGGAGCATGTTCACTAAGGCTAGGTAAAGCATAACGTCCTTTAGGTTACCGTCATCAGCTTGCACAACCAGAGAGAAGAAAGAGCATTCGAAGAGGTTTATGAAGACCCAGGGAATTCTGGATTTATAGCTCCATATTTTTCGGCTGCCAGATGACTATCCTAGTTCAGCTTTGCTTACTACACATCAAAGGTTTGAGCCATGACTGGGCATGCTTTATCAGTGTGCCATTATTCTTTACCTATTAAAATACTGCTTGGTGGTTCCTGTATCTGATGAGTCGTGGGTATGTTAGCTTTAAAATAACAACCATACACCATGAGACTTTGCACAGAATATACTTTACCTTGCGCTGATGGTTTGTTCCAAGTAGTCTTGATAGATGCTTAGTAATTTTACCTTGTGCTGTCACTAGACACATGCACAGATAGACCCCAAGAGGGGCCGTGCCCTTTTGCCTTCAGACTGGGCAAGTGCCCTCTTAGTCCATGTGTATGATAATTGTGCTTTATATGGCCATTTTTCAAGATTTATTTCAGTGAAGCGCTGCTGGGTCGGTT
Source organism: Pygocentrus nattereri (assembly GCF_015220715.1). Taxonomy (NCBI): domain Eukaryota; kingdom Metazoa; phylum Chordata; class Actinopteri; order Characiformes; family Serrasalmidae; genus Pygocentrus; species Pygocentrus nattereri. The sequence goes on from NC_051213.1 coordinate 14,627,022, forward strand.
TGGTTTCCATGAGATCGATGTACTTGGATGCAGTACAGACTGCCTAGAGAGAGTTTACCTCGGTAACTCTGCCCTGACCACCACAGCGCTGGAAATCCTGCCAATAAAACATTGATAGTTTCTTTTAGAAAGTGTTACATTCCATAATGTGGTTATTTTGAACAACAACCGAACATAATGTTGGCAGTAAAGGCACTAATAACTCACTAAACCACTTTTTTGTTATTGTAAAGAACATGAAAGTATGCAAGGCTTTATGGAGCTCTGAAGTAGAGTTATAACTTGCCAGTGTTGTAACCTTACAGTCTTGTACGCTTGAGATTGGAGTTCAAATCCCTGTTTTAGGAGTAAGGCTAGTATTTTTGTCTGCCTGGGGAGCCCCTGCGCTCCAAAATGTCTGTGCATCTATCCATCATAATTCATTGATTAAAAACATCATCAATTAATTTTTTTCAGTGAGTAGATTTTATGCAGTTTGCAGTGATGTCTATATTAAAATCTATATCTATATCTATATTAAAACACAAAGTAGGATGGACACACCAATTTCTGTGTATGTATTGCTATTTCATGTGCATTTTTTATGAAGACTTCTTTTTCTAGTTCTTTTTCCAATTTTGACACCCTTGAAAGACTGTGCATGGTCTGTTACTGTTCAGTTGACAGCCGAGTCCATTTTTATTGTTTTTTCCTTTTTTTTTTGGTTTGCAACCAAGCTACGTAGATGAAGGCTAGCACATACTTTTTAAAAAACATGTGGAGTGCCACCACATCTTTTCAAACCAGCATTAATGCAGCATCACTGGACACCCGCATTGGCAAGCACTGCACTGAGTGATGGGTGGGAGAGGGAGGGCTATGCACAGAACAAGGCCAATTATTCTGTTTTGGACTCCCAGCCAGGGATAGCTCTTGCATAGCCAGGGGTTCAACTTCTCTCCCAGTGATAGTCAATGCTTAGAGGGTTGCACCACATGGAAGACCCTTTTATTGTTTTAAAAATGATTAATTAGTAAATTGTCAAAATAATCAGCGGATTGCTTAATTACTTGTTAAAATTAGGCCTGTCACTATCAAATATACATCATAACTGCATAAATTTCATCATGAAACAGTAATTAATGGCATTCATCACTGATTTCAAATGAAGAACATCCTAGATGCCTGCATGAGACAGCCACTGTATCACACACTGGGACTGCTCTTTTTGATGAGCTTGTGGGAAGGTTGCCGTACTAAAAGGAGGTTGTTTAAACCAATAACAAACATTCTGCCTTGGTCAGCCTCCCCTGAAATGAGTTTCCATATGAGCTCTGTCAGTACAGCCTCTGCAGATGCAAAGTAGCAGACAAAGTGCATGAAGCATCAAAGACTAGGATACAATTAGAGCATTTGCAATTCCTTGCATGTGTAATGCCTTTCAGAGCTAGCCTATTAGTTTGCTTGGCATCCTTCCACTTTCTGGTTGTGACGTTGGTCTAGTGTTGTTGCTTTTCCAGATACATGGCAACCAAGCAGCTGGGGTTGGCTCAGTTTTGCTGGCCGTGTCTGGTCATCCTCTGCCAGAACCTTTCTGCTGTCGTTGCCTGTTGCTGATCATTCTCTCTGAGCCTAACATGGTGACAAAAAACCATTGTGTGGGGTCCCATTTCTTTCAGCCTGTTTACCCCAGTGATGAACGCCTGTACTCTGGTTGAATTTTGTTAAATCTGACACTATTGTGTTACTAATAGATAAAACTTGTGGGAAAAAACTTGTTGGAGGTACCACAGTAATCTTTTCCAGTGTTACTAGTCACCACAGTAGAAGTGCTGTAGACAAACACATGTACTGATATCCACAATACAACTAAATTGTCTACGTGTATTGGGGTAGGCATTGGTTTAAAACCTTGAAACACATTTCTTGGGGGTAATCATGCAGATCAATTAATAATTTTTTCATCATCAGTTATTACTTATGAGATGCAGCATTGGACGTTTCCAAAAAACTAAAGCTGAAATTGATTCTCTATTGTTGAGCTACAGCCATACAGATAAGCCATTGTTTGATTGTAACAAGTGAGCACAAACTCACTGAAACTAATGATTCAGCCCTCAGTTGCAAGTTTATACATCAGCTTCATCCATAAATTATTTCTAGCAATGAAGCAGAAGGCATGATTCCCTCCTAGTCCTTAATGGCAATAAGAGCTGCTTTTCTACTGTAAGCTTTTTGTTGTGCTGTATAACTGCAGCGGGCGGGGGTATTATCCTAGGCATGCAGAGTAATCTAAACACACTGACTTTCAACTCAAGGACCTAAGCAAACCTTGAAAGTTTCAGGGATAGAAAATGATACCATCTTTGCAGAGTGCTTAGAAAATTGCTAAGCATAATGCAGATTGCTTTTTTTGAAATCTAGAGATTACAGTTAGTTTGCTTGCAGTAGTCCTTTGCCCCTTTGCTCTCCACATCAGTTAACTCAGTAGAAAGTGGGACTTTAAAAAACAGAAAAAGACATCAATTCACCTTCTTATTTAATCACTTAATTCACATTTCACCCGACTTTACTGCAGAGCAAACACTTGTATGTGCAGCAACACTCTGAAAGAACTGCAGTGCACCTTTCAGTATCTGACTTTAATGAGTTTCTGTTTAAACTACTGGTTGATTTTGACAGAAAACTCTCCCACAACTTAGAAGTGCCATATTTCAATAGATTCATCTGTCTTCTCAAACTCCTCAGTTAGAAATAACCAAGGACAATGAGCAAAAATGCTACCATGCTCAACATGTTTGCCCCATGAAACACAAATATGGAAGCAAAAATGCTATGAGCGTAATAAATCAATATAAATAAATTTATATATGTACACCTGAATGTTATTAACACATCACTCTCTCATGTTTATCTGACAGCATAAAGCACACTCATACACAATGGACACAAAAATTACTGCAAAGTCGATGTCTCCTTCTAAGACCACTTGCTACCACCGCAACCATAAATTGCTAATGTTCAGCAACTCAGTTTATCTACCACTGAGAAATGGAAGTTAGACGGCAACTCCTGATTAGACTGTCACTCAGCCTTTGCCTTCTCCTACTATATGGTCAGACTGTGCCAATGTATGCCAGAGCTATTCAATACAGTTACATTAACATTAACTGCTTTTAAATATTAAAAATGTTTGTATGATACTAAATTGGAATGTTATATTAAACAACCAGCAAAGCTTGAATAAAAACATAAGATATAAATGTGATAAAACCCAATCTGAACGTGACAGATTACCCAAGGCTACGATAGTTCAGTTTACATTGAGAGAAGTAAGTAAAATATATCTGTCATTTATTCATCAGAACATTATTTAAAGGTTTTACATAGTACATGTTTACTATTTGTGTGCAAGAACAAAGTTAACCTAATTAGAAAGGAAACAGATTTAGGTTCCCTGGGTCTTCAAAGCTTCAGTAGTTAAGGCTTTATCCACTAAAGCACCTGGCTGGCCCCCTTGCCCAGGTCATATTTATGGTGAGCAGTACAGAATGATGGGTGTGTTTAGGAGTGTCATCAACAATTTTTATCCTCTCCTAGCCAGACGTGTCAGTGACCTGGCCAGGATCTTAAGGGATTGACTTAGTTATCCACACAAACATGTTTTTCCCCTGTTGGTTTCTACTTCTGCATTTGAAACGTTTGCTTTCTGTTAATGTATCTCATGAAATAGCAGATTAACATGGCTTTGCACAGATAAAGCAATTTTTTTTTCAGCATCAGTGAATCCTAAAACCAGGTGATTCTGAAAGTAGCATCTGTTATTCTATGGTACATAGGATAAAGCAGTGGGTGCTGGAATTTAAAGACTGTGATGTGAATATACTCAAAATGTTTCATCTGTCCACTTTATTTTTTTATCATCAGCTCTTGTTACTATTTAAGCTGGGACTTGTAAATGAACTAAAAACGTCTCTTAAAGCAGACTTCACACAACAGCAAAACCAGGCCAAAAAAGCAATAGACCTGCATCTCTGATTAATAATGCACTTCATTTTGCAGGTGCAAAGGATTACTTCTTACCCTCTCTTCCTCACTACTAACATGAGTACAGGGCATAACAGTAGAAACAAATAGATGGCAAATGTGCCATCTAAACACTTGTACACAAAACAGCATGTTCTTTAATGTTTTCTAGCTCTTTATCTCCTCTGCTTTTCAGTCTTTTCAAATAGCTTCAGGTCAGGCATTTTGAGAACAACAACACGCATGCTATTTTGGAACACTTTGCTATATTGGCTTCAAGGGCTTTTTTTATTATTATTTCTCTCAATTTCTTTACACTACCTTTTCTCTTTTTCTGTTCTTATAAACCTTGGGCATATGAGGATAGCATGTGCCCGGTGACAGTAAACTAAGCCTCCTATTATGGTAAAAATGAATTTACTTTTGATTTATTTATCAATTTCATGCAAAGCCTAGGAAGACATTAACATTCCCACACAAGAACATAACTTTAAAACATGAAAGCTAATGTGATACCCTGTGTTAACATCACGTTTTATTTACATACACTCTTAGCAGAAAGGGTCCTATATAGTACCAAAAAATGTGTTCTTTGGCTTGTAACAATAGATAGGTTGTTTTTTTGTTGGTTTGTTTTGTTTTGCCATTATTTTTTTCTTCCCTGTAGTTAACTTGATTTCTGTTCATGAGCTTTCAGTTATTCAAATGTCAGAATGAATGTATACACATCCCTAGTACAAAAGGCAGTCTGTAGTACGGAGTACATAATATGGCACTGTCAGACCATAGCATCAGATTTCACACATCAGACAAAACAGCTTAAGGTCTCAGGAAAAACACTTATGTCTTGTAAAATCAGATCTAAGTGGTTATAGACACCACAGCTTTTGATGGTTCATTTGGTATGACATTTGCAACTCTGTACTTTATTACTAGATTACTTTAACTTTGGTTGTCACAATAATGATGACAGTCTACTACAACCACAGCCTTTTCTGAACTGCACTGTTCTTTTATTTCACAAAGATCAAAAGATTAAGCCTTTACACTATCACTGTGTTTGCACCCACATCCACTTTAGAGTTATAGACGATCTCAGAATTACTCATAAAAGAAGTGTTGCTATTATTATTAGTTGTAGTATCTCTGTGAGTAGATCTGCTGATGCTTTTGGACACAATCAGTGATGTTCCAGGCAGCATCAGTAGATATATACTTAAGCAAATGGTAATAATAATGGCAACCTTATTTCTTTCAGTTAATTTGAGAGTGTCTAACTGTAAAGTATACATGAGAGGAAACACAACAATAGCATGTTAGTTGAAGCTTATTATAATTAAGCAAAGGAAAAAATAAAATGTGGTTATTTTCAACATGGATATTTGAATAAAAGGGTTCTGATCTGCCGGAACTTACGGAACCCTCTGTTACCAGCACATTAGGCTAGAAACAGGGTTATGTGATGGTAGTTTACTGGTCAAAAAGTTGTTCAAAGCACTGTCAATTGTTAAATATCACAAACAGCTTTATATGAAGTTTTATATGAAATTAAAAGCACAGTTTATATATTTTTACATATCTGTTAGTAACATAGGTTGAGAATTGAATGGCTCTCTCTTTCAATCTGGCAGTCAACCACTTTGCCTTTGCTTCTTCTGTGTTTACTTCACCATTGGTTTCCTTGTTTTTTTTCTCTACGTCTGTCTACGTCTGTGTTTCCAAAATAACAAGGTTGAGAAAGAAAATTAGTCCAAACTCTAGCCTACACTTCCAACCCACCATTTCTGTGATTGCAGTGAGCAAATCTGATCGCTCTTTGTGGGAGTTGGTCTTGCTGTCATATTGTCTGCAAAGTGTTTGCTTGTGGCCCATTAAGGGTTTCTTCCCAGCACCCTGAGCTCTGAGGCCAGACTAGATTCTCACGAGTGCTTCCCAGAGTGATGAGCTCTGACAGATGGTTGGACTCCACAGACATGGACATTACTGCTCATCCCCAATTCCTTTGCTGTCAGAGTCTGCTGCATGAGGGGCAAAATCGTCTTTATACATAACGTAGACTAGAACTGACTTTCTTTGTGTGGGTGTTTGTAGCTTGAATGTGTCATACAGTTTAATGGCTTGAATTTTATTTGGTAGTGTATGCAGTGGACAAATTTCTATTTTAATCATAATTAGCATAGTGCCTAAAACAGGACAGTTAAAAAGTAATTAATTGCTGGATCTGAGGCAGTAGCACAATTTTGGAAATAAACAGCTACTATTTTCACAACCCACTCTTAAAAAGCATTGTGCTTTCTTCAATTTTAGCTCATTAAAAGTGCACAGATGAAACTTCTCTCTAAATTGAAACCTGTTTTTTTTTCCATTTACAGTGTATAGAGGCTAAGAAGTACTGCTGGTATTTTCAGGAAGGATACCCCACTTACTTCATGTGAGTACCTCATGTTTTTTTGCACCTTTTGGACCTTTCTTGGATCATATAAAGACATTGCACTTATTCTTTGCCATTGCAGCTTTCAAATGTACATTAGCTTAACTAGCCCCTCCAGAGACTTTTAACCAGCCCTTTAGCTTTAATATAATCTGGAATTGGCAGGAAATGTGACACTAGTATTAATTCAGAGCCAGTCCGCATCCCCTTAGTTTAAGGCTGCCATCTCTCACTGGCTGGTTCCTCAGGTGTCAGAGTTTGTTCATTAACACTGGAGCATATCTGTGAATGAAAAGAGATCTCCCAGATAATGAGATAACACTAGATCTCTGTGGCTACAGGAGGCAGACCTGGCTCTGCTGCGCTGTCTGCCTACACACCACAAAGGAAGATTAGACTGGCCTTATGTGTGAAATAGTCTACCCTCTCAACAAAGAAGCCGTTATGGACAGTCCAATTAGCTGAGTTAAACCAAATGTTCTATGGAAAATAGTTACTCCTATTCATCACCAAACATATTTACACATAATATCTTCAGTAGTGCAAGCTACATATTAAATGAAGGGGGCAACTCAGGTGAAAATCATTATTCACAAATTGTTTGGGAAAGTGTGACTAGTTTGGTTTGGTTTTGTGGGAGGCAGGCATCACAAATGAAATGAAAATCATCTGCAAATATGAGCTTTCAGACCTGTTCTCAGAAATTCTGTCAAAACATAATAAAAAAAGAAGAATAGTGATTGCTGATAGAGCCTACTCATTTCAGTGGCACAAAGCAAATTATCCTGCCTTTCGCCCAATGACAGCTGAGATAGGCTCCAGCACCCCTGCGACCCAGAAGGAGGATCAGCTTAGAAGATGTGTGTGTGTGTGTGTGTGTGTGTGTGTGTGTGTGTGTGTCTCACTGATCTTCAGAAAAATCCTTTATCACTCAAAACAAAGAAGTAGTTTTTTTGTATAAGTAGATTTGATAATACAGATTTGATATAAACATGATTAAAAAATCATTGAATGTTGCTTTATTGTAGTAGACAGAATGGTTGGCCTTTTGCCATAGGACCAGATGCTTATTAACACCTACTCATGTAAATGGCTTGAGTCAACCGTTTTTAAGTGTTACACATCTGATTTAAATTAATTGTAAAACTCTTCTTGTGTTGGGCTGGTAGAGATGGGATTGGGACTTTGACAACATTAACGTAGTCTTAGCTGAATGAAGCTTGTCCCAGGCATATGTTACCTATCTGCTGCATATGTTTTAGACAGATTTGGGAGCAGCTTCTTCAAAACTTAAAGAGCCCATATTATACAAAAATATCAAACCAGCAAGGTTTTCCATAACAGTTTTATGTAGGATGTAAACATTGTTAAAGTTGTAAAATGTAACATTTGCTCCCTGGTACATATATATCTATATATAGCAGTTAGCTACTAATTTACCTAGTACGGGGCAGTATGGCCAAAAATTTATATAACAGTATAATTAAAATTTCTGACTGTTTCAGGACATGTCTTGCTATATATATTTTTAGCCCTATTTTGTAGGTTAACCGTGGCTTATTATTCTGGGATGTCACTTTACTTTTAATAAGAACCATTTGAAACAATCAAAAAACAATCTTTTTGTTCAGAAAAATAGTAAAACCAAAACTGAACAATAAATAGATAAAAATATGTTAATACTGTCAGTGTGAGAAAGGTGCGGCATGTTGCTATACATCTTAATTTCTACAAAGCTAAAGTTTTTTTTTTGGTGTTGTTTTTTATTCTTCCTTAAATGGAGCAGTTACATTCTGGCATCTGTACAGGTGTCGCATGTAACTGCTGCACCATTTAAGGCAGAAGCAGAACAGGAATTTTAAATAAGCAGCTCAGCTAACTTCAGCTTCAAGTTTCTCAAGTTGTATGTCTCATATCTCACACACTCGCACTTCCAACCATCAGACACTGATGGAATTCAGGAAATATTAGTTATTCATGCTTCAGTACCAGCTGGTCTGCGGCTTGTCTAGTGCTCAAGGCCCTGACTGTGGCCTCGTCTGATACAGCTGAACGAGTCAGGTGGCTTCTTGTGTGGTATGAGAAGAAGTGCAACAGTCAATTTGATGTCATTGATAGACTAAGGCAAAACCCAAAAGACTGAACATTCCTTTATGTTCTCAAAAATTAAATAGACTAGCTCAGATGCAACAGACTACCCAGTAGGAGGTGATCGACAGTCTGTTGCTTTTTTATTTTTATATTTTAAATGTGCCTGAAACATCCCTGGCTCAGACACTTCACTAAACATTTCTTGTACTCGTACAGTATTTCGTATTTCAGTACATTGTGAGCATACAAACCATAGACCACCGTGTATGGACAAAGCCTATTCAAATGTGCTGTGTGAGTTGTCACTAAGGAGCAAAATTTCTAAAATTGCACAGTGTATGCAGAAAACATTCAACTACATCTCAACCAGTCAGTCAGCCAAAAAGACTCCAAGAGCACAAAAATTGACCTTTTCTGCTACATTAGCCTCGGACGTGACTCCTGTGCTACAGAGACTGTAGATGAATGAAGCAGATGAGGAGCAGATGATTAAAACCATTAAGCAATACCCACTTTTCACCACTGCAACACTACTTGATCCAAAGTAACTAATGTAACACAGCTGGCTAATGCACAGCTAGATTTGAATGATTTAATGGTTTAAAATATGTTAAGGGACATTGCAGTCATTTACTGTAACAACTACTTAATTCTAAGTAGGTTACTGTTAGGTTACTCTGGGTTTGTCCTTATTTATGACAAAACCCATAACTGAGGAAGAATTTATAGTATACTAGATGAACCAACATACCATCCACTACTACATTTACATATTTTTATAAGTTGGAAAATGGTAATGTCAAAATGACTAATACATTATTTTAGCAATCACATAAATATCATTGCAATCACATAAATATCACAACCAGTTATGATATGTATGCGATATTTAAGTGATTGCTATGAAATTTAGGAGAAAAATAAAATACAAGAAAAATGTAGAATATAGACGCTATAAGAATCAGGCTAATTATAAGAGAAACACCAGAGAAACCTGTCAGTTAGGCTAAGCCTAGAGTATCTGCTTTTTGTATGCATTGTATGTTATTAGGGTTTGGATTTAGCCTCCTCAGAGTGCCCATCAAACATCCATCAGAAGGGCATCTGAATAGAAAGCAAGTCATTTTTTTTCTAGATTTCAAAAGCTAGCATTTGTGCTTGAGTACTGAGTGGATTTTATGTATAATATATACACACATGCCTACAGCTAGTTTTTGTCATGGTTTTTACAAGAAGAATCACAAGTATTGCCTCTGTTTCTGTTGTATTCAGTTACAACACAAGTGTACTTACTGACAGTATTCAGTCTTGCACCCACCAATATGTAGCTAGGTTACTGGCTGTTTCCATGGACGACTAGGAAACATATGGCAGTAGTTTTAATCTGGCAGGCAGCGAGAAAAGCGCACTGAGCAAAGCTCTTTATTTTTGATGATTCAACACTCTGCCCATGTCTCTCTCTCACAGTCCATTTCCAGCCCTCCTTGTCTGAAAGACTAAACATTAGCATTATGAGACCAAAAAACTCTCCTCAAAACCTCTCTGAGATGATTAGAGGTGACCCCAGCCATATCTGGCACTGGACCATACTGTGCATTTCTACATGCCTGTATTTGATTCTGATATAGACACAGCACAGCATTGGTGAGATGAAAGGGATTACTGATTTGACTCTCATGGACAGGTGCGTGTGTAGAATCATTGCCAAAGGGTTTGAGTTACAGCACCAATTTACAGCTCTATTTATCAACCCCCTGAATGTGTCTTTTGAAAAGCTCAGCTCATCAGTTTTTGGTATGCATTAATGGAGTGATGTATGCTGCACAGTGGAAGCCTCCCGGCAAATCACATCATGAAGCAAAGGTGGTCTGGGGAACAGTAAGCAATGTAAGATATTCAGCAGTATATATTAATATAAATGTTTTGACCTTACTCATTTTTAGGTCAGTAGATGTCATGCCACTAAAATATGCACTGCACTATATCATAATCAAGGCCAAGGTTATTTTAGTGTTTAGTTGACAAAGAATAAGTATATGATTATTTATGCATATAGTACTGTGCTGTTTATTTATTTAATTTACAGTCAAAATGGTTATTTCATTGCAAATTATTCATTTTTAGTGTCACAAAAATTCCTACTAAGAGATCTGAAGCTGTCTATAAACAGCTGTGGTCAGACACAGGCTGCATTGAAAATGTAGGTGCAGCTGCCACATTGTGAGAGCAAACGCTGCATTTACAGCATGTTGTATTTGTAAGTGTTTCACAGGGAAACTATCAGAAGACTCAGCAACAAAACATCATACTTTTTTACAACCCCAATTCCAATGAAGTTGGGACGTTGTGTAAAACATAAATAAAAACAGAATACTTTTCAGCCTATATTCAATTGAATACACTATAAAGACAAGATATTTAATATTCAAATGGACAAACTTTGTGTTAGTGCCCATGGCATGGGTAACTTGCACATCTGTGAAGGCACCATTAATGCTGAAAGGATTAATTAAAGGTTGATGTAACACAGTGGTAAACATGCCGCTGTCCCAACTTCTTTGGAACGTGTTGCATCAAATTCAAAATGACTGAATATTTGCAAAAAACAATAAAGTTTATCCGTTTGAACATTAAATATCTTGTAGTGTATTCAGTTGAATATAGGTTGAAAAGGATTTGCAAATCATCGTATTCTGTTTTTATTTATGTTTTACACAACGCCCCAACTTCATTGGAAATGGGGGTGTAGTAGTTAAGTCTGTTCAACCTCTGTTTTCATTATAGCTTCCATTCTCTTTGGGAGACTTGCATTATTTTTTCAAAGAAATCTGCAGGGATATTTTCCCCACTACTTCAGTCTTAGAAGTCGGTTGCATTTTCTTCTGCTCATGATCCAAGTAATCCCAACCACATTTACTGATGAGCTCTGGGGTGGCCAGCCCATTGTTTTGAGAACACCAGCAGCTTCTTTAATTTGCAAATGTTCTTCATTTTTGGCTATTTTCTTTTCTCAGTAACAGCTTCTTGACAGCTACACATCCCCTCAGACTCATAGTGCTGAGTTGTCCTTTCACAGTGGAAGGAATGACAGAAATACTGTACCTGTGGATTTTTTCAGATCTGAGAGAGGAGCTTGATTTTTTTTCTGTCTCTCTCTCAAGGATGAGAGCTTTAAGTACTGTTTAATATTTGAATTCCAATTTTGAAAAACTTTTTTTTCCCGCTTATTTTTTACTTTCTCCTTCTTTATACTATTGTATTTTATATCGGATTTCCTCAGAAATGTCTTCTAAAAAATTAATAACTTATTGGCCACTGTGACTAGAAATTAAATATATCTGATTCTCTAAAGTGTGGTATAACAATATCTGTATCAAATTATATATTGCAGATGAGAAGTGATTATTAATAAAGATAATGAACCCATGCTTCCTGAGTACTGGTGCTGTATGGGAAAAATATCTTACCTCTTGCACAGTGTTGTAAATGTTAATCAGACAGAAATCAGATTTGCAGAAAAGAAACATGCAGTTTATTTAGTGTTTTGCTTTTTAACTGTCTGAAGCACCTCGCAAGTGACATACTGTAGATGATTGACTGGTATAGAAATAAAATCAGCAATCACTACGAGACGGTATGCAAAGAAAGTTATACGCCTCTCTACCTCTGAGGCATATAGACACTATTCAGGGAAACTATCTTGTTCAGTTAAGTCACTTGTGTGGTGTTGTGCAAAACTGCACTACTGACATCACTGAGAGAACACTGACCTTTGCCTTATCTGAGCTGCCAAAGCAGGCAGGCTGTCCTTGAGGTGAAGCAAGCCTGTCCCTGCATGAGTTATTAGAAGCTGAGGAAATGAAGTGCCATTCTAGGCACTTGATCTGCTCCACTGAGTCTGTTCGTGCATTGAAGAGAGGAATACGCTAGTGTGGGAGTCTTTCTCCTACCCCTCCTTCACTATGAGCTCTCACCTTCAGGTCTATGAGATGTGCTCTGTGTTTGGTCAGAAAACATCTATTTCAATAAATTTTTTTTTGTTTTTGTGCAGAAATAAATCAAGCCTTCCTTCAAGATTTACGCTCTACACAGTAGATTGCAGGTTTTTCTCCGCTTTCGATGGATATATGAGGCTGGTATAGAACTGTCATAGAAAGTGATGGAAGAAAGTCAAGTGTTGTGAGACCATAGACCTTTAAAAATAACTACACAGTATGGGTTTGAAGCAAAACTGCCAAAGACATTTATTCATTCCTTTCTTTTTCCATTAAAACTCTGCTGAAAATGTCCTTGAAAAGTCTTTTTTTTTCAAGCCAAACATGAAATACTAAAGAGCTTCAGTGTTATAAGTGCTTATATCTATTATGGATTCTTTCGCTGATCTTTTCAGTGCAGTTCAGAAAGAAGCAAGTAGTGGGTGTTTTCTGGATGAAGTCCCAAGCTCAAGTGTAGGAGTGTGGTTCTTCAGGCAGAGATCCCTCATACCTGACTGAGCCAAGACTTACCGTAAATATCAGATTTTCAAAGCATGTTGTGCTGTTCTTTAAACAAAAAACAGCTATTATTTTCGAAAGTGTAGCAATTGGACTCCTCATTTAGAGACGTTCTCTGGAAAGGTTATTATCAACGGGTAATTATCCACTTCAGTCCCCTCAGTGGAAGCAGAGATCCTCCAGAAAATTGCCTTAGTGGCACATATGCAAAAAGGCATTAAGACTTTTGGCTCCTTACAAGGTTCAACATTTTATAAGATGTAGGTGAATTAGGTACAGAGTACTTCCAGCTTTTTCATTAGCCTTCGTAGCAGTGTTTAACATGTTGCTAACAGCAAGGGTATAATCTTATTTCACTCCGAGTTAAGTGAGATAGTTAGAGGGCTGAAATAACAGAATATCCATCTCGTTCACTGTCACACCACTCCAGGGAGCAAAAGCTGGAGAGAGCAGCATATGCCTCACACTAACACAAGTGACAGCTGTTGCAAACCAAGCAACCAACAGAGAATCTGATGATGATCTCTGCAGTAAAGGCTAAATAGGCATTTCTGGTGATCGTTCTTTCATTTTCTTAGTGGATTGTCTTAGTGGCCTTGCTAGTCCCTAAGATATAATCATTGTTATTGGGAAAAGTGAATAATTTACGTAAATTATCCTTCAGCTGATGGGTTTCATGTGTTGCAGCAAATTTTACTTGTGGGTGTTTTGTGTTTCACCCTGAAGCATATGTTGATTTATTTGCATTTCATAAACACTGGGTTCTGTAAACACATAATAAATAATAAAATGTAAATTAGTATAAGTATAATTAATAAATAAGTATAATTTGTATATGAGGCTGGAGAGTAAAAACACTTGGATTAAAACATTTGGGCCAGGCTGGTGTATCTAAAACATCTGTTGTTCCTGTGATTTTTAATGGGGATTTGGTTAATTGTTCTATAGCTGACTAAAATGAATCAGACCATTAGATTTATATCCTTATGAGAAGATTATAGATGCAAGTCTTACAAGACATTATTTATATAACTTTATATGAGCATGTGTAAAGTTTTTCGAGCCTATAGCTGGTCTGGTGTTTTCATTTGATGGTGGTCCACAGTCAAGCGAAGGTATCCTTCCATCAGTTAGTCTCCACAGGATCGCATTGTCTTGACATCTTGACACTTATTCAAAGTCAGTCATCTCTTTCAGAGAAAGGATGCTGCAGAGCAAGACTTTCTACCAGCTGCTCTGAAAAGTGCCTTTAGTCAAAGTTGTCTTCACTTGACCTTAAGCTGAGTTAAATACAAGTAGCAGAATAGTCTGACTTGCATGTCACACCATCATTGTCCTGGAAAAATATATACCCCTAAAATAATTTAATTATATGATTGTGTAAATGTATGATCTGTGGTCTATGTTGAAAGTTAAAATGAACTCTATATTTAAGGCCCTGGTGGCTTTGGTAAATCTGCCTGAAAAAAGAAGTCTGGCTACTTTATTGTTTTGATACATGCATGTTGTTGCACATAAACTTCTACTTTATAATAAGATTCAAGTCATATCAATGCTTTAATCACTGGTTACTAGTTACCTTAAATATGCTGGAGATAAAAAATATATATTTGTAGATATATTTGTAAAAAAAAAATGTTTTGAAATATATTTCCGTATGCAGCAGATACTGTAATGTTGGGTCAAACTAATGTTCAGACTAACTAATGTTGGAACAAATTAGACTCTCAATAAAATACACTGGGAAGTTTTTTTGAAAAAAGGATTGATACAAACTGCATGATTAATAGACCAGATCAAAATCCAGAGAAAAACACAATACATGGGAGCAGGCAAAATCATAGTCATAAACAACCAAGGGTCAAAACCAACAGATCTAACTAACGTAAACAAAGCCAAGTGGGGATAATCCGAAAGATGAAAAAAAGATACAAAGCAAGGTCAAACACAGGGTAAGCAGTAAACAAGAAAATGGCCCGGCATGCACTGACAGAACAGGAGCAATACTTTGCAAAGTAACAGTGAACCAGACAGGCTTAAATACTGATTGTGATTGGTGGGCAGAGTCACATGACTTACTAAGCGATGTTGAGAGTTGGCGCCTGTAATGAGGTGACAGTCTGACTGAGTACCAAGAGGAGTGACAGATATATGTAAATAAATGGTCTCAAAGTTATTATGTTAACAACACAAATTATTAACACCACAAGATTATTTAATATTTGTGTAGTTTGGCCCTTTAAATCATTCTTAATCCCACCTTGAAAACCAGCTGCTCTGGTTTGACTGAATCTGTGACTATATCTTCTCATTCAAAGGATTTAAGTGTTAAGTTCTATCTCTTCTGGTAAAACTAAAGTTAAATGTCATAAAAGTATAAAAACAAAATGTCCTAAAAATAATTGTATTAAATTATTGAAAGTAATAAATAGATTCGGATACTTATTTCATCTACTTGTATAATTATAGCAAATTACACTGCTTTTACGATGGTAAAATCTTTCTCCAGGCTCAAATTAGAAAAAATAATACAAATGCAATTCATTGCAATTAAGCTTTACTAAGAAGACTGTCTCTGCAGCTATTCTGCTGGGCTGGGATCTATTTGGGATATTTCTGTTGTTCACATGCTGTCCCCTGTTTTTCCACACCACTGGAAATAAGCATTGATTAAAAACATTGCCCAGGTTTCACGCTGTATTGATTGTGTAACTGTGATGATCAGTCCAATGTCTGATCAAGGCAAAGTGCCTGTTGTAGTTCAGCCAAAGCTTTTGTGGGTACTGCACAAATGGTAAATATTTACATTTATTTAAATGTCACTTTTTTTTCTCCCATTGAATGCTTACTACAGAGACATAATCTTTCCAGGATGCACACAATATTATCCAGTTATATGCATAATGGATTTAAATGTCAGGAGTAGCCAGATGTGGGCAGTCTGCACCAGCTAACATTATACAACATTATACAACATATACCTTACAACTTATGCAAATTATGACATGGAGAGGTGACAACGTAAATGACTATATCCAACTATATCTCCTCACCAATCATAGACACTGGTATCTTAGGTCCCCAGCCTCAACTCATTGGGAATAGGATAATTTTGTTCCTATTCCCTGTAATATCTTGCAGAAAAATTGGAAGTGAAACTTTTAACCACAGTGCATATTTTAATCAGAGCTGTGATTTACACATAGTACTGTGCAAAGGTTTTAGGAGGCACTTAACTGGTTTTAAATAATGTACTTTTCTTGATAGTAGGTGCTTGTAAAAACATTTGCTTGTAAAAAAAATCACATATCCTTATATCTTTTTAAACATGCCAATAAACATAAATACAGAGAACTACTTGTTTTTTTTATTTTATTTGATTTCATTCTAATATTAGTGTAGCAAATAAGTGCATACTGCAATTTCTCAGTTACCTAAAAAATTTTTTTCGCCAGTGTTGTGTATATAGTATTATATAATCAGAAGCTGAACAGTGACACCCAACTGTGGCAGCAGGAGTGGCATTGAATATGCCCACAAGAGACAAACTTGAGCCAGCATTAAGATTAAGGGACCCATATTAGTCCTACAATGGGGAGATTTCACCTCTGCAATCTAACCCATCTGTGCAGTGAAACACCACATACACACTAGTTAGTGAGGATGCATACTAGGGGGCAGTGAGCACATGTGCCTGGAGCAGGGGGCAGCCCTATCCACAGCGCCCCGGGAGCACTTGGGGGTAAGTTGCCTTGCTCAAGGGCACCTCAGTCATGTTATATCGGCTCAGGGGATCAAACCAGCAACCTTCCGAGGTCTTGCAAGGCTGGTTCCCCAACCTCCAGCCCACGACTACCCCCAGTTAGTGATTTGTCATAATGTGGACGTACAGTTAAGGGGATTTTAAAACAGCCATATATAGCTAAGTGTTACATTGAGGTTGCCTGGTTATTCAGGGAGTGGGGCAATTCCACTTACTGCCTATTTTGGGTTTTGTTGCTATGACGGAGTTCCACTTGTCTAAAGTGGCCCTCTAGTACTTGCATGCTGTTTGCTCTCCTAATGGCAACAATAATGACCCCCCAAGCTTTCCCTCTTATATGGCCCATTAAGTGTGCTAATATTGTCAAGTATTACTAATGGAACTCATTTTTTCCCTGAGACCTCTCTTTTTCTTTTTCAAATGTGAAACTGTTCTGCAGAGGCTGTGAGACTTTGGTGTTTGAAGATTGAAAAGATATGGTTGTCACCTTCACAAAGTGTGACCATTGCAGTCTGTCTATAGCAGCTTTTTTTGAAAGAGAACAGTTTTCACACTTAAAGACCTGTGTTCTGCACTTGTCTGTGGGAAAATAAATTGTTTTTTCTTATGTTGCTCATATCTGCATTGAAATTAAATTTTCTTTCCTGTGATTTTCTCCCTTCGCGTTCCACTTTGATTACTGTGTCACAGTCTTTAGCAAGCTGCTGTTGAGGTGTAAAGCCCTTTTGCAGAACGGCCTTTGATATTGCTTCCCTTTCGTTTTGTTGAGCTGAAGAGCTAACCCAAGTGGCACTGACTTGCTGTTGCTTAATCCTCGTTTCATCCTTGAGCTTGTGCTTGTCTGCTCAATGCTGTCACTATACTGAATACAGAATTATGAAATGTTCATTAATTAAAAATGAAATCACTACATAGCAAAGAATATGAAGGATCCTTGTTTTTCTGGCCTCATCCCTTCATGGAGTCTCTCTATCCCCCATATAAACAAATGTATGTTTAGCATAGATTTGAGCATGTCCTGCACAGTTTGAGCTTAAGTGGTTTGAGCTTAATCTCTTTGTTTAGTTTATGATTATTTAGAAACAGTTCAGTGCATCTGATATTTCAGCATGATTCAGTTTGCTAATTTTGGCATGATTCAAAATTCTAAAACAAAACACAGCAATCCCTGGAAGATACAATAGTAGGGTATAGACAAAAACAGGCTTTTCAATTTTTACAGTTAAATTGCTAAAATTGCAGTTTTGTTTTGGCAATAAAATTGAGCATATTTTATTGAATATTATTATAATGGAATTGATTCTGATGTTCCAAAATTGATGCAACTGAATCAGCATGATACACTGATGTATTTTCACACCTTTATCACAGCATGTTTAGGCCTCTGCAGGAGACTGCAGTAATGTTTCAGTGCCTGGAGGGGGAGGGGAGGGGAGGAATTTTAGGAAAAGTGATGTGTGTTCTTTAGGGCTGTAATCAGTCAACTGTAGCTGGCTGATCACATTTTAAAGCTTGATTGTTTTGTCATGTGTAGTTGAAGTGAGATGGAGCCCCTGTACTAAGCTTCATTCTAACCAGCTGTACTGACTCTTACTTCTTTTAAGCAGCCATGCTGTGTCACAATCAAGTAGTAGTAGATGTGCACTATAATCTATTGAATGCGACAGGAGCACATTGTACAGCAAGACAAATGCACAAATGCTGTGAGTCTATCTATCTGTCTATCTATCTATCTATCTATCTATCTATCTATCTATCTATCTATCTATCTGCCTATAATTCTTTGTTCGTTTTTGTCTTTTTTTGTCTTTTTTTTTTTTTTTTGCATGCATATAGCAGGCTGCACATAGATCCGACATCTTACAACATGCAAAATTCATAACACACACAGCAGCGAGTTGCCTTGTGAGTGAGAGTCACACTAGTGTACTAGCTGCCAAACAAGGAAAATTTCATTTGAAGCAGGGATGCACTGATATGGAAATGATATGGATATGACTAAGGCTTTCTTGTCCCCATTTATCACAAATTAAAACCTTAGTTCTTATTAAAACTTTATACTTATTTTAGAAGAAATATTGGATCAGTATCTGTATGGATTGACTTTTGGATATTGTTGAAAAAAGAAAATGTGATATTGCATCATATTTAGCGTAAATAAAAATACCTATATGTATTGATAATTTTGTTTTTAAATTTCTTGTTGTCCCAAATAACATTTGTACTATTTGTACTGTTTCTGATAATCACTGCAGGAAATAATGGGCAATAACAGATGTATCATTGGACACTTGAGCTATGATAGATCACCATCACTGGAGCACTTAAGTCCAATATGTATCAGAACGAGAAAGCCGAAGTGTTTTGCAGTCTAAGCCTTTGCAGCCAAAACATAGTGGATTATTTAAAAGCATTATGCAGTCTGTCAGGTTGATCATGCATAGCTGATTCATGAATAGAAAGTCTCTGCACTGCAAGCTGAATGTGGACATGAAGGGTGTCTGTCTATCTGACCTATGGCCACTGCTTGACCCTTATGCCACGGCTGGATGCTCACTGGGCTGGCTGTCACAGACCAGGTGACCTGTCTCCAGCATTTATACCGAGAGGCCTTGACGAGGCCAGTGTGTCGCAGCCACTTTAGAATACCAAAAGAATTACAACAGGCTACTGTGCCTGCAGCTCCATGGCTAATCTGATCAGCTGTCTGGGCAGTTTGTGTTTGTTAACAGATGTTTATATGTTATATTCTAATTTCCTTCAATTAAAAGTTTTGTATTTTGTATACCTTGCACATGTAGTACTGCAGGTGCTCTCTTACTTTACTGTCTGTGCAATATTGCCATAAGTCTGCCAGAAGTCTGTTCTTCAAAGAACCTGCTCATGTACATTTTCATGTATTTATCTTTATCTTTTTTTGGGGTCTTTTTATATCTACTTTCTCTCTCTTGTGGAAATTTGTTAGCAGTATTACAAACAGTACACTGTAAAAAGTGGCTCCTCAAATGTACCTAAAAAAAAAAATCCTTCATGTGGTAACATGTAAATTAACGTTTTCTTCAACCTAAATACTTTGAATAAATTTTCAATCAATGTAGTTTTTAAGTTGAATAAAACTAGTTCAATTGCTTGTTACCACATAAAGTATTTTTTTATGTCGATCTGATGACACTTATTACAATGTACTGTGTACAAGTCAAGGCCAGTATTCATTTCATTTCCATTCAAGAAGTCATTAAGTACAAGACAATTCATTTTTCAGCATCTAAAGAAGACAAGAAAATATATATTTAACAGAAAATTACACAGAACCTTTAACAACTAAATATAGTATTATTTTTTTCCAGTATTTAGTGAGTCCACCCATTTCCTTTACTACCGCTTCCATTCTATTCTAGTCTTGCTTTCAGTTTTTCAGAGAAATCTGCAGGGATATTTTTACAAAGTGCAGCATTAGAAGTAGGTTACATTTTTGCTTCTCATGTTTTAAATAATCCTAAACACATTCAGTGATGCTGAGGTCTGGACTCTGGACTGCACTGTAAAAAGATTACTGCATATAGTAATAAGCGATTGAACTGGTTCTATTCAATTCAGAAAGATCAGGTCTTGCACAGTTGTTTTTCACTTATTTTCCTTTCTTGTGCAAGTGGATTATTTTATCTAATCTTCAGAAAAATCTCCTGAAAAATTTATATTTGATTTTTTAAAAATAATAATTAATAATTATGGCAAACCCATGGCAAACTGGTCCTAGGTGACAGGCCAGACAAAGTGTGATCCATAATCACCCCTATGAAACCAAAAAGGAAGGACTTGTGTACCCTGCCCGGATGAGGGTTACCGGGGCCCCACCCTGGTGCCAGGCCTGGGGGAAGGGCTCGCCAGGGAGCGTCTCGTGGCCGGGCCCAGCCCGAAGGAGCTACATGAGTCCCCCCTCCCGTGACGACGCCGACATGTCACTCCAGCGAAATGAAACTAAATACCGGACGTTTGTGATATTCCGCCCGAACATTTTTTTAAGTCTCAAAAATAATATATGTTAATTAAATTAATTATTTTCGTCTCCGGAGCCACGGGTTGCCGACCCCTGGCCTAGTGATCTCACCATAGGATCTGACACTTCTCTTGATCTGACATGCGCAGGTTTCACTGTAACCAACACCTTAATGGCCTACTAGCCATTAAGCCAGTCAGAAACAGGGTGGGGCGGGACTTGCTTTGACCAAACAAATTGATTCAGTAGGAAACAGAAGATTCAGTAGGAAATCCTGGGAAATACACGTGCAAATTTTTTTCCACTGTCAACGCGAAACGTATAAACTCAGCCATGGAACACAACTATATTATGCCTAGGGAAAATGGAACTGAATAGTAATTTTAGGGCTGTAGTATTATTTATGAGTTTGTTGCACTGTAACTTTTTCAAAATATTTAAAATAAATGGTGCATAGTTTGCTATTATATTTTTAAAAGAAATGAATGTGTCCTTGTTCATGTCATTTAGTCAATGGTTAGGCTACTAATCAATTCCTAGTTTACTTTGGAGTATTGTTATTGCCTAAGGGTGGCACGGTGGCATGGTGGGTAGCACTGTCACCTCACAGCAAGGAGGGCCTGGGTTTGATTCCCCGGCCGGGCAGCCAGGGTCCTCTCTGTGTGGAGTTTGCATGTTCTCCCTGTGTCTGCGTGGGTTTCCTCCCACAGTCCAAAGACTTGCAGTCAGGCCAATTGGATGTGTTACATTGCCCCTAGGTGTGAGTGACTGTCTGTCTGTCTGCCCTGCGATGGACTGGCAACCTGTCCAGGGTGTATCCTGCCTTCTGCCTGAAGACTGCTGGGATAGGCTCCAGCACCCTGACGGGGATGGATTGATGGATTGATGGATGGATGGATGGATGGATGGATGGATGGATGGATGGATGGATGGATGGATGGATATTGTTATTGCCACCTGCTGACCGTTCTTGGTATGGCTGTAGTATCTGTAGTCTCCTATGCTATAGAAGCAATAAGGTATGTGACTAGTTAAAAACAGGTATGGATTCCTGAACAGGCCTGCTAGTCCCAAGAGTTCTGGTAATCTGCACAAGCTTCTGAAATATAGGCTTATATTGGGTTTGTTTATCTCATGTCTGAATGTTGTTCACGTATTTCAACAAAATTCAACACAATCTATCATTGAAGGGACTAATTCAAAAGCAAAAATTCTTTGACAGTAATGAAGATCAGGGTTATACATACACATATATCTGCACCCAGGGGCCAACAAGTTATGTCTTAAGTGTGTCGCATACATAGCACCCCCACCCTGCTCACCTCCCGAGCAGAGAAAAAAAGTTCAGGCTCAGGAATTTTTCCCACTATCACCCCTGCTGTTGTCTGTGCTTATGCATCGAACAGCAGTTCAGAATACCCAGCCTTCATAGAGTCCTTGGGAGGGGTGCTTGAAAGTGCTCCTCCTGGAGACTCGATTGTCCTACTGGGGGACTTCAACGCTCACGTGGGCAACGACAGTAAGACCTGGAGGGGTGTGATTGGGAGGAATGGCCTCTCTGATCTGAACCCGAGTGGTGTTCAGTTTTTGGACTTCTGTGCAAACCACAGTTTGTCCATAACGAACACCATGTTTGAACACAAGGATGTCCATAAGTGCACATGGCACCAGGACACCCTAGGCCGCAGTTCAATGATTGACTTTGTAGTCGTGTCAGCGGACTTGCGGCCATGTTTATTGGACACTCGGGTAAAGAGAGGAGCTGAGCTGTCAACTGATCACCACCTGGTGGTGAGTTGGATCAGGTGGTGGGGGAAGATGCCGGTCAGACCAGGCAAACCCAAACGTATAGTGAGGGTTTGCTGGGAACATCTGGCAGAAGAACCTGTCAGATTGATCTTCAACTCACACCTCCGTCAGAACTTTGACCAGATATCGGGGGAGGTGGGGGACATTGACTCAGAATGGGCCATGTTCCGCTCCTCCATTGTTGAAGCGGCTGACTGTAGCTGTGGTCACAAGGTAGTTGGTGCCTGTTGGGGCGGTAATCCTCGAACCCGGTCGTGGACACCCCAGGTGAGAGATGCCGTCAAGCTGAAGAAGGAGTCCTACCGGACATGGTTGGCCTGTAGGACACCAGAGGCAGCTGGCAGGTATCGACAGGCCAAGCGATCTGCGGCTTCAGTCGTTGCTAAAGCAAAAACCCGGGTGTGGGAAGAGTTCGGTAAGGCCTTGGAAAGTGACTTTAAGTCGGCTCCGAAAAGATTCTGGCAAACCGTCAGGCGACTCAGAAGGGGAAAGCAGTGTGCCACTAGCACTGTTTACATTGGAGATGGTGTGCTGCTGACTTCGACTGAAGACGTCATTGGGCGGTGGAAGGAATACTTTGAGGACCTTCTCAATCCCACCAACACGTCCTCCAGTGAGGAGGCAGAGTCTGGGGACACGGGAATAGGCTTGTCCATTACCGAGGCCGAAGTCGCTAAGGTAGTTAAAAAGCTCCTTGGCGGCAGGGCTCCAGGGGTGGATGAGATCCGTCCCGAATTCCTCAAGGCTCTGGATGTTGTGGGGCTGTCTTGGCTGACACGCCTTTTCAACATTGCGTGGACATCGGGGGTGGTGCCACTGGATTGGCAGACTGGGGTGGTGGTGCCTCTTTTTAAAAAAGCGGACCGGAGGGTGTGTTCCAATTACAGGGGAATCACACTCCTCAGCCTCCCTGGCAAGGTCTATGCAGGGGTACTGGAGAAGAGAGTCCGACTCATAGTCGAACCTCGGATTCAGGAGGAGCAGTGCGGGTTCCGCCCTGGTCGTGGAACACTGGACCAACTCTTTACCCTCTCCAGGATTCTGGAGGGTTCATGGGAGTTTGCCCAACCAGTCCACATGTGCTTTGTGGATTTGGAGAAGGCATTCGACTGTGTTCCCCGGGGTATT
The DNA here is from genome assembly GCF_015220715.1 of Pygocentrus nattereri. Taxonomy (NCBI): domain Eukaryota; kingdom Metazoa; phylum Chordata; class Actinopteri; order Characiformes; family Serrasalmidae; genus Pygocentrus; species Pygocentrus nattereri. Next base: position 14,650,739 of record NC_051213.1, read on the forward strand.
CTGTGGGAGGTGCTTCGGGAGTACGGGGTACATGGCTCTTTGCTACGAGCCATTCAGGCCCTGTACAAACAAAGCAGGAGTTTGGTTCGCATGGCCAGCAGTAAGTCAGACTTTTTTCCAGTGAGAGTTGGACTCCGCCAGGGCTGCCCTTTGTCACCGATCCTATTCATAATTTTTATGGATAGAATTTCTAGGCGCAGTCAGGGGATGGAGGGTGTCCGGTTTGGTGACCTCAGGGTCACATCGCTGCTGTTTGCAGATGATGTGGTCCTATTGGGGACATCAGGCCGTGAACTTCAGCTTTCACTGGAGCCGAGTGTGAAACGGCCGGGATGAGGATCAGTACCTCCAAATCCGAGGCCATGGTTCTCACGCGGGAAAGGGTGGAAAGCCCTCTCTGGGTCGGGGATGAGCTCTTGCCTCAAGTGGAGGAGTTCAAGTATCTCGGGGTCTTGTTCACGAGTGATGGTACAAGGGAGCGGGAGATTGACAGACGGATTGGTGCTGGGTCAGCACTGATGCGGGCTCTTTACCGGTCTGTTGTGGTAAAGAAAGAGCTGAGCCATAAGGCAAGGCTCTCGATTTACTGGTCGATCTACGTTCCCACCCTCACCTATGGTCATGAGCTTTGGGTAATGACCGAAAGAACGAGATCGCGAATACAAGCGGCCGAAATGAGTTTCCTCCGCAGGGTGGCTGGACTCTCCCTTAGAGATAGGGCGAGAAGTTCGGTCATCCGGGAGGGACTCAAAGTCAAAGAGCCGCTGTTTCTCCACGTCGAGAGGAGCCAGTTGAGGTGGTTCGGGCATCTGGTTAGGATGCCTCCTGGACGCCTCCCTTGGGAGGTGTCACAGGCAAGTCCACCGGGGAGGAGACCCCGGGGAAGACCCAGGACATGCTGGCGTGACTATATCGCCCAGCTGGCCTGGGAGCGCCTCGGAATCCCTCCCAGGGAGCTAGTGGAAGTGGCTGGGGAAAGGGAGGTCGACCTCCCTTTCCGGGACCCGAACCCCGGAGAAGCGGAAGATGATTGATGGATGGATCGATGGATGGATGGATGGATGGATGGATGGATAATTAATAACTTTACTGGAAATTAAGTAGATGAAGGCTGACAGACTTTGGCCCAACACTGTACTTGACTTGCCTATTTAAGGATGTTATATATGTTTGCACTTACCAAGATCAATTTTTATATGTAGGCTTGGCAAAATAAAACTGATTCTAATTTTTTTCTTTCTTTTCATAACTTGGGTAGCTTATAATGTGATGTAGGCACATGTTAAGGATCTAATAAATAACAAATGTTTTCTTGAAAATAAACAGATTTTAGGGAAGTGATATACTAGATTCCAGTTTCTCTTACAGCAGTTACAGGCAATAATTTCACATTTTATAAACTGTATTTCACAACAGATGTCCTTTGTCTAAGGCTCTAATAGTCTACATGCATTTGAGTCCTATGGGCCTTATTCTGTTGTCTTGGTAACCATCAGCTGCCCTTTCCTCTCTACTGGCCTGGAAAGAATTGTGTCCCTTTCACTTGATCAGGGTCGCTGGTGTGCTGACGAGGCAATGAAGCCTCAATCGCTCGGACAGGCCTCTCCTTTGGAAAGGGGGAGCGAAGTGTCCCCATACACTTTGAATGATCAGAGGAGCCTACTTGTTTCAGTGGCTGGAGCTCATGCTGAGTCAGTGGCGGCCTTGTTATCATTCCTGATCAGATGCACAAACCAGCTGGGCACAGCCCTAAATGAGAAACGCTGAATTATTTATCCTTCATGGCATCTTCAACAGATCCTTTAAACCAGGTAGTACTGGTGTGCAGGTAGCTTTGCTGTCTCTGCTTCAGCTTGCCTGGAGTTGGCTGAAGATGACACACAAGGCCCCCAGAAGCACAGTCCCCACAGAAATTTGAGATGTTGTTGGCACTGGGATTTACACTTTCCTGATGCTGACTCACCCTGACTAGTTGGTAGATCTGTTTTTCTTGCTGATTAATCAAAACTGATAACAATACAAATGATGTAAGAATACGGGCACCTGAATATTTAGCTCTGTATGGAATATTTTTAATCGCAAATGTCGGCAAAACGATTACACTCTACAGGCCTGCTTAGCAAAATATGTTTGATATGGCACAGTGTACAGTGGTTCGATCACACCCTAACCCTATGCATAAAAAACAAAAACATACCACGCCCCCAAAAATATCTGGACACTGCACCCATTTAAACACTGATAAACTTTCATTAATTTTTTAGGTTAATTCATGAAATGTTTAACAACAGATTTCTTTCAGAGAAAATCGCTATTAACACAGCATCCAACTGATGGTAGGCCCTTTGTGGAGGATGGTGGACAATGGGATTATGAACTCTGAAGTGTACACAGAACTTTTGGATGTAAAGGAGATATGTGATAAGGATCTGAAACTCATCTGCCACTTTTTGAAAAAAATGCCATCTGTTAGAACCAGATATCATTTGGTTTGACGTTTTGTTTTCTAACATAATACAAAGCATGGTACAATTGTGCAAATACTTTTTGGGGCCACTGTAAATATGCAGATCCAGTATATTGGACTGCTCAGTAATAGACCATTCAGTGCCTCTTTTAAAGCACAACAGCAGTAACTGTGAAGACCAAAACTGATGATGCCTGTTCAGCTTTGAACAGATGAAACAGTGTAATCCAATGCACTGCATCAACATAAATAAAAAAATAGGAATTAGAGGATATGTAAATACGTTGTGCTTACAGTGTTTGAAGCTTCCCTTACGTGGACAATTTTTACATTTAGTGAGAATTATGCAGGCAAAGAAATAGAAGATTCTCTCATTTGAGGGGTGGAAATAGGCCTGTAGCTGGAAGATTATGCTAGTAATTTGGACCCTGGTCTTCCAAATGAACACCTGAGTACCAGAGAGCTTCTCTTCTTATATTCATAACCCTCTGCCTGGACTGTTCTCAGTTTTAGGGCATTGCCATGGATACCCATGGAAGAGTGCTTTGTCATTCTATGCCTTAGGGGGTAGCAAAGAGCGGTGGCCTCTCATGACAGGTCTTAATTGGATAGCCACAGGGTTCAGGAAGGATAACTGACCTGTGTGCTGTGTCTTCATATTTATGTTCTAATAAGCCAGTATATCATTAGACAAAACTTCAAACATTTCTGGTCCTTTCAGAAAGATTCCTTATTGGGAGTAGTCATTATTATCGTTATGTTGTTTATGACTTCTTCTATTGGTATAACAGTGCTGTTGATGTATTTTCAGTCATATTCAGTAATACAGTATATCATACTGTTCATATTTATGTCTTTCAAGTCGTGTTATCACTGTCATTTTGCTATCCTATATAAAAGTTATTACTTAATTGCACAATTAACTACATAATAGGTTCTGCATTTGTGCTTACATTTGGAACATTCACATTTTATTAAAAACATTTTTCATTTTGTTTTGATGTCTGTCAAAAAATACACAACATGAATAGGATGGTTTATCTTTTTGAAAAAGAAGATTGCATGCTCAACAGCAACTTTTCATCAGATTCAGATCATAATAAAATATCTCCTATTTTATATACAAACAAGTGGGAAACCTTCATTTTGGACAGAATTTCTCTTGTTTCAATAAGCTACGCGTGAGAAATAATTCATATCAAAGTGCGTTCTTTTCTTATCCAGCAACAGGGACTTCTAAGGGTATATATCTCCTGAATGCACTGTTTCATTTCCCCTGCATAGACGATGCTGTAGAGGAACGTGTTGAGAAACAGTTTTGGATGTTAGTGTTGTGCTCATTTTTATTCTATCTCTTTTGTGTGGACAGATGTCGCTCGTATGAGGACTGCTGTGGAACTCGCTGCTGCGTCCGAGCGCTCTCCATCCAGAGGCTCTGGTACTTCTGGTAAGACTTGTGTTCACATTCCATTCTCATGCCTTCCAGGTGTGCCACAATTTAATTAAACTAAACAGCCTAAAGGCTACTTATCACTGAAAACCAATATTTTCTTACTCTTTGGAATGAACAAACAATATTAAAATTTCAAAACATTAATTTCACTTTCCAGTCCATACAGTGCCCTCCACAAATATTGCCACCCCTGTTAAACATGAGCAAACAGGCTGTAAAAACACTCTGTATTGCTTATCCTTTTGATCTTTTATTCAAAATTTTAATACAAATCAAACCTTTATTTGACTGAAAGAAAAAAAATTGAATCATGAAAAAAATTTCTCAAATCTATATGCATCACAATTGATGGTAGCCTTAAAAATTCTTATGGGTAAAATCTAAATTAATGATATAAATGAGAATATTTTAGATTTTAAAGTTAACTTGAACAATTAGGAATACTTAAATGGTCACGTATTACTTATATAAGTAAAATATGAGGTGACACACAGGCATTCCCTTAGTCATCCACCACTGTGAGAAAGACCAGATAATATAGCCATGCCGTGCGACAGAAGGTTGAAATCAAGAAATTCCTACAACAAAATAGCTGAACAGTTGAAAATGCCCATTTCTCCTACCAGGGCAATAATAATAGGAAGGTTAAAGAACCTGTAGATGTTAAGAATCTGCCAGAAAGAGAATGTATGTCTATACTGAGCCAAAGCACAATAAGGAGGATGATTCAAGTAGCAAAAGAATGTCCAAGGATCCCAGCTGGAGAATTACAGACATTAGGTCTTAGGGTCAGAATGTCTCCCAAACTAGGGTTGCCATAAAAAGCTTTTCCTGTCAGGGACTGACAAACCCAAGCACCTACAGTTTGGCAGGCATTACTGGAATTTTCAGAGGGAGTGTATTCTACAGACAAATGAGACTAAAATAGAGCTTTTTGGCAGCAAACACCAGAGGTGGGTTTGGTGTAGATACAAAGATAGGCATGCAGAAAAATACCTCATCCACACTTATGTTGAGGGTATGTTGGCAAATCTGAGATGTTGTGAGGATGTTTTTCTTCCAAAGGCCCTGGACAACTTGTATTAATACATGGTATTATGGACTACATCAAATAGCAGTAAATCTTGAATCAAAATCTGACTGCCTCACATAGGAAGCATAAACTCGTAGTTGGACCTTTCCAATATACAAACTTCAAAATTAACATAAAAATGGTTCTCTGACGACAGAGTCAAGGTTTTGCAACGGCCATCCTACTCCCCTGACCTAAACCCTGTAGAAAACCTGTGAGATGACCTGAAGAGGAGAGTGCATAAGTGTGGACCATCTGAGAGATCTGGAGAGATTCTGAATGGAGGAGGGTCTCAGATTGATTGACACCTGTTCTCCAGTCTCATTAAGCTTTACAGGAGAAAACATATTTTCTCTGCAGAGTGAAGCAATACAAAGTACTAAATGAAAGGGTGCCAACAATTGTGCAACACATAGACTTTAGAAAAATATTTCATGATTTATTTCAAGATTTAGATTTTTTTTTTTATCAAACTTTGTACTTCAAATAAAGGTTAAATTTATGTTAATATTTTAATTGAAAGATCAAAATACAACCAATAAAGAATGTTATAGCCTGTTTTGCTCATGTTTATCAGGTTTGTCAATATTTGCAGAAGGCAATATGTATAGGAAACAGTTCTGTTTCAGGTTAGCATGCAAAGAAGTAAATTTATCTGACGGCAAAATGTTTGTATCATCTTTGTCAACCGTATGCCAAATAAGCATTGAAAGTTTGCTAATTCCTGTAATAAAATCCTGTAATATTACTTTACCCTGTAAGTTGACATGTTTTTTTCTCTTCTGATATTGTCTTTGCCAATGTTATGCTGAATTGGATCTCCCAGCAAAATCTGACTCCCCTTCACGTGCATGCACATCATGCAGGCATATGGACACTACAGATTACATTTGTGATTTTGATTGTTTACACACAGAAACAGAAATCATGTAATCTGTAGCATCCATATGGCTGTGTGATGTATGTGCATGCAAAGCACACTGTTTTAGTACATAAAACCTCATAAAAAATGTAAAATGTGATCATAGGCCTGTGTTCAGCTGCTTAGCCATGGAAACCCACTTCATGATGCTCCTGGCACACAGTTCTTGTGCTGATGTTGCTTCCAGAGGCAAAAGATTTTTACACTATTCAGCACCTGAATGCCCCACTCTGTGAGTTTGTGTGGTCTGCCACTTCATGGATGAGCTGTTGTTGCTCCTAGATGTTGTCATTTCACAATAATAGCACTTACAGTTGAATCAGATCAAGCAGAGCAGAAATTTCATGAACTAACTTGTGGCAACGACAGCATCCTATGATAGTGCCATGTTTAAAGTCACTGCTCTTCAGTAAGACCCATTCTCCTGCCAGTGTTTGTCTATTGAGACTGTAAGGCTGTGTGCTTGATTTTGTATGCTTGTAAGCAATGGGCACAGCTGAAACACCTGAACTCAATAATTAAAATGGTGTCCACTTACTTTTGACCTTGTAGTCTAGAATATGGGCTCTTTAACCTACTTGGCTTTGATTGTCAGATCAGTAGATTAATACAGTGTGTGGAGCATTGCTGTATCATACACAGTGCCCTGCAGATCAGTATTCTTCAATTATGTTTGTGTGGACTGTGTCAGTGGTTCATCTCCTTCCATTTCCTATGAATGCCCCATTCCTGAACGTTAAACACGCACAAAAGGAGGTAATGTCAGTATAGCTGCCATTATTCAGGAGAATGGTGAGAGGAATCAGAAAAGTGGCAAGAATTTGATTCTGCTCGTTCTATATGTTCTATCTGAGACTAGTGATATAACAACGGCCTAGACTTCAGTGCCAAGTCAATGGCAACATTCAGAAACAGTAATTTTACTGCTCTTCTGTAGTAATGAGTTGAATTAGTTTTTTTTTTATTGAAGAAGAAAAATTTAGAACGCCTACTGGTGAGAAATCAGTCAGAGGTGTTTCCAACAATGTGAAAATAGCATCTATGCAAAAAAGTGCTGCAGTGATAGCACCACCAAACACACCACTAATCGAGAAGAAAAGCAGCAGCCCTCTCAAAATGAAAATGCTTCTCTTTCGAAAGCTCTCAAGCTACACATTAACTTGCCATGACTATTACTAGCCTCAACTACATGACCCTTCTAAGGCTGCTACTGCAAGCTGAAATATAGCCCATGCAGCAGCCTAGACTGCACAATGTATGTGTCCAAATGTGTGTAGGCACCTGACAATGTCTTTTTAATCTAGAATGTTAATAGGGTGTTTGCCAACACTTCTCACTGGCGATGGCTCATGTTTGGCTTTATAATGTGGAGATTATAAACCTATACGTGTGCAGATGTCTGTATCAGCAATGTGTGCACCTAAAATGATCTATATTGACTAATTAGAAGGGATGGCTGGATACTTTTGGACATAGACTCACTGGCCATACACTGCTTGTTAACACAAATAGCTAATCAACCAATCACATGGCTGCAACTCAATGCATTTAGGCATGTAGAGGTGGTCAAGACAACTTGCTGAAGTGCAAACTGAGCATCAGAATGGGGAAGAAAGGTGATTTAAGTGACTTTGAACATGATATGGTTGTTGGTGCTAGACGGGCTGGTCTGAGTATTTCAGAAACTGCTGATCTACTGGGATTTTCAGGGTTTACAGAGAATGGTCCAAAAAAGAGAAAATATCCAGTGAGCGGCAGCTGTGTGGACAAAAATGCCTTGTTGATGTGAGAGGTCTGAGGAGAATGGGCAGACTGGTTTGAGATGATAGAAAGGCAACAGTAACTCAAATAACCAACCAGAATCTCTGAGGAATGTTTCCAACACCTTGTTGAAAGTGTGCCACGAAGAATTAAGGCAGTTCTGAAGGCAAAAGTAGGTCCAACCTTTTACTAGCAACTAATAAAGTGGCCGGTGAGTGTACAATGTAACAGTGTGACTAACTAGTGGGCTCCATCTGTATGATTAAGCTGTGTGGTCCTCCTTTAGTACTTCATTTCTTCTTTATGCACTTATGTTTAATTTACAACAGCCATTAAACTCAGATTACTTGAGTGCTGTCACTGGGTGACCTTGAACAAGGCCATGTTCTTTAACAATGGCTTCAAAATGAACTCTGAAAAAGAAGACATGACTAATCTGAGGAGCACTCACATTTTGGATTATTGCAAAAGCTTCAGATTTAATTATACCCCCAGTGAATGGGAACTTTGTCAAGGATAGTAGATAATGCAAAATCATTTTTCCTTCACTTCCTAAAACATTCCTTCCTCTATTCCATAGGTTGCTGCTGATGATGGGCGTGCTCTTTTGCTGTGGAGCTGGCTTTTTCATTCGCCGACGCATGTACCCATCTCCTCTCAGTGAAGAGCCTGCCTTTAACGTGTCTTTCACCAGACAGCCTGTCAGCACACCAGGTGAGATTTTCTTCATGGTTGCATCATGATGTGCAACTAGTAGTGCTTTACATAGCTTATGAGTCTGTCTGACATTTTTTGTTGTGACTGATCAAACACCTGATCATACTTGATCATGTGTTCTACACTGAGTTGACAGTTAATTAGATACTCCTACTTTCTACCCAGACTCTGCCATTTTATCAGATACTTTATCTGACATTTTACTATATTGTATTTATTGCTGGGCTTTGTGCCTAATTGTACATTGTTATGTATTGATTATATTTGCTACACGGTCTTGTTTAATTAGACTGTGTATAGCCTTCTTCACTTGTAGTAGTCACTGGTTTTCATGGATTTAATTCTCATTTTCACTGTGAAATGATTCTGTTTTTTAGTTACTCTAATAGACTAACAGTAGACATGGATAATCATTGGTTAATCTAACTACTTCTGTCTAATGACAGACTTATTTTCTTCCACATTTTATTCCACATTTACTGTTATATATTCATTTTCTCTTCATTGTTTTTATGTATTGCTTGTCTGTTATTGTTTTGACTCCGGTGTCGACCAGAGGGTTTCCCTGTTGAGTCTCCGTTTCTCTCAAGGTTCCTTTTTCTTGCTGTCAGGGAGTCTTTCCTTGCCATTGTTGCCCTTGGCTTGTGTATTTGGGGCTTGGACTTTCTGATTTTCTGTAGTGCTGCTTTGTGACAACACTCGTTGCAAAAAGCACTATATAAATACATTTTGAATTGGATACTAGGTAGTTGTGTGTATATTGCATGGAGACTCTGGAAGTAAGGTATCCATTATATACTTGGTTGAGAGGTCTACTTGATCTTCTTGACCTTGATCTTTCTTTTTTTTTTGACATACCTGACAAATAGTTGCACTTTGTAATTTACAGTTACTAACTGTAGCTCTTCTGTTCTTATGCACAATGGTGGCCCTACTTTTCCGTTGACGGGCAGCCTGGAGCAGGGGTACAAAGACATTTTGTCTTGGAGCTCAAAGTGCAATGTTTATGGTGGGCCAGAAAGACAAAACAACACACAAAAAGACAGATTTAAATGGATAATCAGAGTTTAATAAGTTATAAAAGGAAAAAATAATGTTCTCTAATTGTGTGAGGGAAAAGGCTTAGGGTAACTTTCTGCTGGGCCAAACCAAACATCTTTTTGGGCCAACTTTGAGTCACAGGCCACACTTTGGGCAGCCCTGGGCTAAAGACTGGCTTAACTACTATGCAGCAATGTATTACAGTAAGTAATTGTAAACCTACAAAGTGCACCCCTATGGTAAGCAAACTTGATAAAATGTATCTACAAAGTGCCTAATAAACTGGCAACTCAATGTGTAGTGGCAGCAGACTGTCACAGGACATGCCTGTATATCTCAACACACCCAGTTTTGAGTTCAGATGGCAGAATTCCTGTCATCTAAGCTCCTATTCATCACACTATCTTGTCATTTTCTAACCCCTCATAAGGTAGAGGTGGACAAAGGGTAAACAGCTCAAACACTGCAAGAGGCTTATTATTAGTTCTATACTCTGAGGTCCAGAGAGCTACAGGGATGAGATATTTTCATCTTTTCCTCAGCCACATCCTGCTACTACTATCCTTCCTCTTCCTTTTCTCCATCTCCGTTCATCCATACACACAAAAAAAGACAATCTCAGATAACGCTTGTGTGACTGTAAACAGATACGGCACCAGCATGTGGCTCCACCAACTTCCTGCTGCCCTGAACAGGTGAAGCAAATAGAACAACAGACTTCTGTGATGGCACAGCTACATATGCTGTTTGTTAGCTGTACCTTTTTCAGTTACTATTCTGTGCCTGTTCTTCAAGAGAGATCACAAAGACGGATCTTGGCATAATGACCTTATTTTAGTGGGGCAAACTCACTCTCCAGTGTTCATAACTGTAAAAATATCTCAGAGCCAATGTGCTAAAATTATACTGTGACATTTCCACAGGTTTGCCAAGTGTATCAGAAATGGATCCATACGTTATCACATAGAAGAGAACTAGTAGGTTCTATTGTGCAAATCTCTTAATCAGAATCTGAAAAGATTCAAGGCATCTTGAATTCTCAAATGTCACCAATTTTTAATTTTTACAATTGAAAAAAGCCTTAGAATTTTATTTTGGTTGAATACAGCACACAGCAGTTTATTGAATATTATTATATTATGACCAGTTATCAGTTTAAACATTACAGAATTGCCAGTTACAAATCAATGTATCACATTGTACTAATGCAATTTTATCCCTATGTACTACTTTAATACAGTTGGTACCACATTTATTTTGTTTTAATGGAGTATTATTACATTTTATATCTGTAACAACTCAAGCTCACTGAAAATAACTATTGGATAAATGATTACAATGTCAAATAGGAAGGCAGCTGTACTGTGCAGGAAGTCACATGTTAAGACAGAGGGATCAGAAAAGTCTCTTTTAAAGCATTAGGTCAATGACATACCTTTTTTTTTTTTTTTTAAACCTTTTTCATACGGTTCAGAAGCAAAAGTAGGTCACTGTCTTTCCATGGCTTTTAAAACTTCACTAACAGAACAGAGGAAAATTAAACGGACTTGTCATTATCTCAGTCACTCATGTGGAAAATTGAATTGAGCATTTAAATAATGCAGAGAAATGCCTAATTTTGTTCCTTGAGTTGGATTGTTGAAGCTTTGTTCTGCAGGGAGCATGAAACTTGAAAAGACCACAGTGCTTATTTTTCCACTAATCATAGAGTAGAATTACATTCATTCAGGACAGATCAGCCAATTACCAGACATGGATGTTTTCAGGGCGCATTCAGGATTAGCATTTGGCTTTTCTATTGAGCGAACAGCTGCAGTTTTATGTCCTCCTTCAGTGAATATTCCTGACTGCTTCTTTGTCATTAGAATAATAAGCAGAACAACATAAACACTTGGCATACTGTTCATTTTTAATGACAGTATTAGGAGATTTAGACCACATAATCCTGCTTTTTATTTCTGGTTTTATGTGGTTAGTTTGGCAGTAGAGCATTGAAGTGATTTGCGTGTAGTGACACCCTGTGGTTGTTCCTCAGCACCTTCTCTTTTCTTTTCTCATCAGTCTGAGTGCACTGTTAGCTCTGCGTCAGCAACAGAGAGCTTATAATGCAGATGAAAACTGCCAAATGGAAATATATGACCCACTTGAAATGTAATAAAGTCAGCTGTAAGGCACAAGAGTATCATAAGTCAAAAGAAAGGTTCCCCTTTGGGGAGTATACAAGTGCCTTTCTGTACATTTTGTTCAGTCTTTTATTCAATATTTTTTGCTTTTGTAAACATGGTGAGAAAACTACACATATTCTGTTTTATTAATTATTTTTCTATGATAGCTTTTGATCTCTGGTCACATTTTATGCCATGTTACTGCACCTTTTAACATTTATATGTTATACTGCATTTTCCACTGTAAAACATCTCAATTTTTTTTTATTCCTCTCCAGTCTCTCAGCAGCCTGGTATTCAGGGATATGGTGACCCCGGTGGTGCCATGACGATGCCTCTAGCCCCTGCTTACCCAGGCCAGCCCAGTACAGCCCACATGATGAGCTCCTACCCACCGCCGCCATCCTACTGCAACCACCCCCCTCCCTCTTATGACCAGGTCTTCAAGACCACTGAGAAAAAGTAGGCTTGGGCCACACAACAGCACGGCGCACCATACCAGATCACTGGTTTGAGTTGGGACGATACTACACCGCTCAACAGCTCCAGCGCCCTAGGTGGCCCTCCAGTAGTGGATACTGAGATTTTTCATTTTTTTTCCCCTCCATTTGTATGCTTCTTTTAGGACATGATCAGTTTCTCCCCTGACCCCCCTGTTCATTGTTCAACATTGTAGAGCTGCATCATAGCCATGTATTTAATCAGACCCCTTCACATAAGTGAAGAAACTGAACATTTTTGAAAGGGAGGACATGGCAGAATATGAATGAACAGCATGTGATCCAGAACAGCCCTAATCAAGTTTCACAGGAGGAACGGAGAGGAGCCAAGTGATTGATTGCACCACCCTGAAAAGAAAACAGCATTAAGTCTAACCTCGTCTCAATCATTTGATTTGATGGAAGGAAATGTCCAAGTTGACTTTGAAGCACACTTCCCCTTCCCTAAAATCCACTGACACGGTCCGTCCAGGCGATTTGGTGGCCTGGCAAATGGAGGCTCTGTCCTTGGAACACACTGTGCCACTAATGGACTGAGCATTTTAACTGTGTTTTAACTCTGTCAGTGGTATAAAGAGGACCTCTGCTGGCATCAACAATAACCCTTGTGCTGAAACCAAGCATTTGGTTTTCCTACAGAAGAAAAAGGCAATCGAGCAGCTGTTATAGGAACCAAGCTGTGGCTTTTTAAATGAAATCAAGGACAAAGTACATCTCCTCTCTTAATCTACCCTCCCACCAAAGCCATGTGATTAAACCTCTCTGTTACACGCCAGGGTGTCCGATTTTTGTAAGCACAGTTTTGTAAGCACAGTCGAGGTCTATTCCAAGTTGGTTTCATTGAAGAAGAAAAATGCCCAGAGCACAGGTCCAGGGAGACCCCATGTCATTCAGATCATTGCCACTCAGACAACCTGGAATAAAATTTGAGCCATTAAAAATAAATATTGTTACTTCTGTTTTAATCATTGGTCTCTGCAAGGCAGGTTGAATTAATCCTAGTGCGTTCAGGACTTCTAGCAGGCTGTTTGTTTTTTGAGACTTATTTGGAGCGAAAGATGTCATTCACTCAGTAGCACATTTCTGTTGGATTTAGGCAAGACCTAGAATAAACTGAGTTGTCTGACATACCTGCCTCTAAATGAAGAAGATTCCCCAGAATGTTTTGGAGAAAAATGCAGCAGCCCTACACAGAACCACAGCTAAAAACTGCATTCAATTATTGGGCTCTTTTCACAGTAACACGTCACCTTTCTTTAACAACAGCTACCATGAGGAGACAAGCATGCCAAGAAGATGCTTAGCATTTAATAGCAAGCCATTTGGATGCTGCAAGCTGGTTTAATATTAACATTTCAATTTAATGATGAGCCTGAGGCCAACTGAATGTTTCTAGCCCAGTAAATCCTAAGTAGCACAGTTCAGGAGTTCTTTGAGTGTTTTGGAGGAGAGATTTCAAAAGTGCTAGCATGAGTAAATGTGTTTTAGAAATGTTTAATGATGAGTAGCATCTGTGTTAGGACTGAAATCTGGAAATTAAAGTTTTGATCAGTGCATTGTATGCTAGTTTTGCCCATGTTGATTATGTAAACTTATGTTCATGGCTATTCTATGCAAATGAAAGACAGGGTCAGTTTGCTATGAGTATGATTTGTTTAGGTGTTATAGTTGGTTGGTGCTTTGCTCTAATTATGGTACCAGTGTATCAGATTTGGCTAGAAACACATGTAATAACTGGAAAAGTGACAATGAGTGTTTCTCTTGACTTCAGCAATGACAGTGAGGTCGACTTAGCTTTCCGTCCTTTGTCTAAAATAATGATGGACAGAACACTGTACTTCAAAATATGACAATTCTGATGTTAACTGTCATGTTGTATCCAGTAAACAGTCATTGAAATGTCAGTATCTATGAAATAATGTAACTCGATGTCAGAGGACACCAGTTCATCATGAATACAGTAATAAACCTCCCTCTCATTCTCCCCATAGCGTACATTTTTCTTGGATGATTTTATTTTTTGGTTTTATGTACAAAAATATATTTTTTTAAATGAGCGTATTCTGACCTGACCTGTTAGAATTAAGTAGGCTGTTTTTGCAACTGTACCTTTAAAGGGGAATTCCTCTGAAATGTTTTCAAAATTTCTGCTCAGTTAAATGGTTAAGACGTGAACAAAGTCATTCGGGGTAGTTTGATGTGCGATGCTTTGTTCTCGAGAAACTTACCATGTCCTAATTTTTCACAGTGATGGTGATGGGAACCAAATGTCACAAGAGTCTAAAAACTACCTCACAGAAAGTTGTGATATAAAATGGTTATGAATACACTGCCTGTTGTTTGAAACATTGTTTTACAATAGTTTTAACTATATGAGATTACTAGATTTGCACTTAAAACATATGTTTTAGGCAAAATAGTCCCCAAGATAGTGAATAGTAAATAAAACGGCTATAGTTTTGTTGTAGACATGGTGACCACTGGTTTCTATCACTTCCACCGTTTAAAAAAAATAAATAAAAAAATCTGACAATCTGACCATTGAATGACCCATCTCACATCAAACCACTCTGACTTTGTTTACATTTTAACCACTGAATTATACAGAAACTTTGGTGGATTTGTCCTTTAAGGCCAATATATGTAAATGGGCTCTGTTCTGATTGGCTGCCCTACATTGTGCCTCATTTAAAAACTGGTCTGGGCTGAAACACTTCTCATAAATTCAGTCAGTGGGCAGAGCTAAACTGCTGCATATGCATGTTATGATTTGGTTTTTGCAACGTCACAAAAACAGTTCATTCCAAAAGGGCTATTGTTGCAGTTGAGTTTCTGTATGTGGGCTGTATGGACTGGAGAGTGTGGTCAACTGTGTTTTGTGCTACATCAACGATTTTGATTTAAAAAAGTGATGGGCCCTTTAAGACTACACTACATTAGGCTTGAATAACATCTGTTTTTTCACACGCTGTGGACAGAGAGAAAAGCAGTTTTCTACTTGTACATTTAACAGGTTTTACTTAAGGACTATGGTATAGTCAGTTTTGTGCTTTGTCTCAGTCAATACGTGAGCAGCTGTGGACACAAGACTCTTCACTTTAGCTACCAAAACAAACATTACTGGTTCTGTCACAGATTGACTCACCTTCAGTTCATCATAATTTACCCCACAGTGGTAATGTGGCAATATGGCTAATTAAATGTACTACATGATCATTACGCTAATTGGATCCATCTGCTTTACCCATCTTCTCAATTCTGCAAAGGATGCAGCCAGGTCAACTCTTAATATTCCTGGAAAATTAAATCGGTTCTTGGCTACATTTTACAAATCTCATTAGAAAGTAGAGCACCTTTTCTGAAGTTTCCACACTCACCAAGTCTGAAATGCAGAAAAGCAGAGGAGCATGTGTGAACTGCAAACATGATGCTTCAGTATTAAAATCTGTAATATGTACATGTCCAATAGTAAAGGCAGGGCCTGACTGTAATCAGTCTGGATCCATATCTAAACACTGAGCACCGCATTATTCTTCATGAGAGCTGTTTAGGAATGACCTTAAACAGTCCAGGCTATTTAAAGCATCGTACAAGTTGTAAATGGAAGACAAACGATTGTAATACGGCCATATTAACTGCTATGTTGCCACTAAACAGTCTGTTTTACAGTGCTGTTTTAAGCTCCTGGGGAAAAAATGATCAATATTTGTGTCGCATACTTTAAAGAATATATAGTGTAAACAGAGTCTCTGTTTGTGGAATCATTTCTCAGAATTAACGGTCTTCCCAACTATCACTGGAGACATGTTTTCTGTAGTTAAGCATTACTCCAGGCTTCAATTAAAGATAGCTTGTGCTTTTCCTGAGTTTCTCCCAGGCTAACAATCTTGGATGAGTCATTTAACTGAGCACATAACTCAAAGCCTCTTACTTCCCAGAACTCCCCATATACCTCAAGGCCGTGGCTGTTTTAATGCTTCAGTGATAGGTGGGTGTAATTAGACTTTACATAAGCACCACACCAGCCAGAGGCCAACTGACCTCCATCCCAGTAAATAACACAATGATGCTCTACTAGCTGGAACCGCACACTCAGAAGGTGAGTTACATAAGCTGGTCTATATGATGGCCATTTCTTTAAAGACAATACAGAAGACAAGATACGGTGAGCAGTCAAATAGATTTGAACAGAGAGTCTTCCATTAGGGAATATGCCGTAATATGAAGTAATATGAGTTCAGACTCCAAGCAGCTCTTTCAGGACATCTTTGGAATAAAGGCTTGAATGTTTCTTTTATAAGAGGTTTAGCAAAATCCTATGCAGCTCCCATAAAGGATTAAGTGAACTATCTTTTCTTGGACAGCATTTTGAGAATGTTCTGTGAAAAAACCTTGTTTACTGTATTACACAGAACAGACTTTAGCATTTTTGACTAACTGCCTTCATCTTATAGACATCAGGAACACATCAACGTAAATACGTAAATAGATAGATAGATAGATAGATAGATAGATAGATAGATAGATAGATAGATAGGTGTTTTTCAATAATTTTACCTTTTTATGAGAAATAAAAATCATAAAACTTTAACCGTCTTAAAGACAAGGACTACTGTTCAGAACTGTAATATGACCGGAATAATTCAGGCTGACAAACTGTTTGGTGTTTGCTTGAACTGAAGCCTGGGGAAGCCTTCAGAAAGAAGTTATTCTTAAAGGGGAACTCCACCGAATTTGCTAAATCATCCAAACGTTTAGATGTAAACCAAATCATTCAGAGCAGTTTGGTGTGAAATGTGCCTTTCTAGAGAAATTAACCAAGTCAGACTTGCTCACCATTAACCTACAGTAATAGGAACCAGACGTCCGTATGTCTATTCTACAAATATCACCATTTTATCTGCCATTCAAAATGACCAGTGAACTTACAAGAGTCCTGTAAGATGTTATTGCTCAGGCTGATGTTGGTGAAATCGTGCTAAATTAGAAAAATAATGCGGATTGTCTAATATCTTTCCTTACAATGTCCTGTATGTACCTCCCTGCCCTGCCCGCCTTTGGCGTTGTTAGTGTGGTCGGCGGTTTATGTGAGTAACGCTCTTCATCAGAGGAGCGGCGACGGATCACAGCTGCACGTCGCCGTCCTACCGCAGAAACTGATGAGCAGAGCGGCGATTGCTGCTCACACTGTCGGTGTCCATTCGCCCTGGGTTCTCCTGCTCCGGCGGGTTCGGCGTCTCTCTCTCTCTCTTTCTTTCTCTTTCTCTGTCTCCCCCTTTCTCTTTCTCTCTTCTCACTCTCTCTGTCTCCCTCTTCCTCTCTCCTGTCTCTCTCTCTCTCCTTTGCTCTCTTCTTCAAGCTGCTGCAAGTCACGTGTGTGTTCTGGTTGAAATCACGGCTCTACGACATTTTGGCTACAGACCTTCTTGAAGTCCTCGGCCCACTCTGTCACCTTTCAAAATTAGGTAAGAAAACTGCAAAATAAACGAATTAAACTAAAGCTGCTGCCGGTGTTGTGCCGATTCAGTTCCCCCTCGAATTCACGTCCCTTTGCCAACGCCAAACAGTGGAATTACGGAAAGCGAAAAGGTTCAAAAAGAGACTGAACCCAGATATAGAAAGAGATCATTTAATTAACTTGGGTGAAACATAAATTCCCCCAAGATAACAGCATAACTGAGATTCTGTAATAAGCATTCATTTCAACTCGAGTAAACGGTAAACACTGTCAACTCAAAACTTTATAACAACTATCACAAAACAACATCTCAGGTATCATCATTTAAAACCACTTTGTGTAATAACGGGATGTAGCTTTTAGAGCCGTTAAGTGCTTCGGACGTCTGGCTCCTACTACTATGATGGTGAACAATTCTGACTCTAAATTCCTCTAGAAATGTACATTCCACCTAAACCACTCTGAATGATTTTGTTTATATCTAAACCATTGAGTGCAGCGGGGCAGTCGTGGAACCAGCCCTGTGACTGGAAAGTCGCCTGTTCGATCCCCTTGGCTGACAGTCCGTGACTGAAGTGCCCTTGAGCAAGGCACCTAACCCCCAATTGCTCCCTGGGTACCGTGCATAGGGCTGCCCACCGCTCCGGGCAAGTGTGCTCACTAGTGTGCATGTATGTGGGTGTTTCACTGCAGGGATGGGTTAAATGCAGAGGTCTAGTTCCACAGTGTGCAAACACAGTTGGCAAAAATGGTTCTCTAAACCTGAGTGATTAAGTAACAATAGGAACATGTTGAAAAATAAATAACTGTTGATTCAACTGATTGCATCATAAAGTCTTGCTCAGCGTCCATGTTACCTGACTTCAGAGTACAACAAACAAGCTACGCTGCTCCTATGTAGCCCTCACTGCAGCTTTCCATGATAAAACTGATCAGCCAACTAAAATGAACTCAAAAATAATCATCAGAAATAATTCTCCTTCATAACACCCTTAGCATTCACATGACTGATAAACACTGTAATTGAACAAGAGGGTTACAATCACGGCTTCTACAGCAACACACAGCAAGCAAGCAGCTGACCGTAGCCTGAATATTAACACATTTAACTATAGGAAATATTTTGAACTTATTATTTTAAGGGTCATTTTGGAAGGGGGTATTTGAATCTTGTTCAGAAATGCCAAATGAGTATTCAAAGCCTGTAGAACACCCTAAAGGACTCTCATGCAATCCAGCAAGAATTATTGTATTTTTTTAAAAAATCTATTCAAATGAACCTGAACTGGCCTTTTTTACCTTGTTAGTTCAGGGTCACTTGCCCTAATCTTTCTGAAACGTCTTCCCACTTCCACCCCCATCTTTCAGAGTGAAAACACTCAGCCAGCTCAGAGACCCTCCCGGATACCATGTTTCACCCTGAAATACGTCACAGTACAAGAGGAAAATGCATTGCGATTTCTGATTCATGTTGACTTTAACAGATTTTCAGGAGTTGGATTTTAATTCCAGGCGAATAAGATGCAGCTCCAAGAAGCCCGGTTTATTACCACATTCATAACAACATTGTCTGCCTGAGGGAGCAATATTTACTGGAAAAGGGCAGTTCAGCTTTCTCACAGTCTTCCATAAAGACATGTCCAGACATCAACCGCACCAACACTCTTTCAATATGCACTCACAGCAACACCCACACCACTCTGAGTGCCTAACTGATGTTGTTACACATGGTAATAGTTTAGCTGAAGGCGTACACTGTCATGTTTCAGCCACCCCCATGCAAAGACACAACAAAGACAGAGGCTCCAACACGTGAAAAGCCCTTTCACGCCAACGGCAAGGACAGAGACAAACACAGGGCGATCGAGGCACTGCTATAGTATCGGAACACAAGCATGCAGAGGCAAAGATCCATTTTCATATCATCCTTTTCACAGATAAAAAAGCATGACACATGGGAATCAGTTAACTTTTCTGCACAAAATATACACAAAATAAAAGTATACATCCTTACATACTTACATATAAAAAAAAAAAGCACAGCAAGGGCTAAGACGTCAACGCTACACAGACAGAACTCAAGGCGGCATGTTTTAAGTTATAGGCTGAAGGTTGGGATTTTTTTATTTTTTTGCGTCGGAGTGTTCTGGGACAGTGGGGCTTTCACTGCCTCAGAACTCTTTGAATAAAGGGGAGTAAAAGTCAGTGCTTCCAGAGGTCCAGGTCAAAGTTCAAAGGCAGGAAAGCTGGAAGCCTGAGGCTGAGCCAGGTCTGAGAGAAAGTGTATCGCTCCAGCCATACCTGTAAGAAAGAGAGAGAGAGAGAGGTGCAGAGGTTTCAGCCAGCATGCTTGAAAGAAAACGAAGCACATCATTATGGACTAAGACAGAAGTTCCCAATCCTGGAGCAGCACTGTCTTGCTCATTTCCCTGCTCGAACACACCCAGTTCAACTCAAGAAAGGCTTGGTAATTGACATATCCATGCTCTGCCCACCAATAAGCTCTTTTATAACTACTGTTGCTAGGCTGGACAAGCTTTAAGGCATACCTGTTAAAATCCCATTTGACCTAGTGAGTCACTGTAGAGCATTTTGTTTGGATGGATGGATGGATGGTTTATCCATCCCAAAGGAAATTCAGCAAACATATGCAAATTTAGAGTGTCTATATAATGCTGAGTTTCCAGTTTAAAATTTTACATAGTTGTAACGGAAACTAGACATGCTGGAAATGACAATGAAAAATGTTAGTCAACTTAAGCTCAAGTACACGAACAATACATACAATACTGTGATTGTCTTTTTTATTTGATTAAATAAATGTTTTTTAAATCTTGAGGGAAGGTACTTTGTACAAGCACTTTCTACACTTTTTTCCCTCTGCATACTCCCTCGTTTGTAACTGTTTGTATTTACAAAAATGCGATTATTAAATCATATTAAATGTGATTTCTCACTAGGGTACAGGTGATTTTTATTAACTCTAAGGCTGGTCTAACAGTTGTAAGGCTGGTCCTCATAACAGTAGCTTTGCACCAAAATATTCAGGGCAGGTATATTTAGCACCCTGTTTTAGTACTTCTAACAAAAAATATACCCTCATGAACTCAATCACAGATATGAGTCACTCCTTCATTACATAAATGACCATGTGCATGAAAGAGAAAGCAAGGAGCATTTTTTCAATCAATACGCACTCAGCAAGGTTGGCGTCAGTGACGTAACTGTAACTGGGTAGCCATGCAAACTTGCAATAAGATTTTTTTTTTAAGAAGGTACAAAATGTACCTACAATTGGTGAATTTTGCAAAATTGCTTTGTTTGTCAATAAAATTAGTGTAGTGCCTTTCTTTTTGTTGTTGTGCCATGTAGCCACTTGATCAAGTGAAGACAGCTCTAAAGATGGCATTGAGAATTCCTTTGAGGGCAAACGGTCCAAGTGGACGAGGGCACAGGCAAAACCACACCGGCAAAACCAGGGAGGAGGAATCTGCTTCAGTGTCAACACTGGGGTAAAGACATAATGGTACTATTAAAATTATACACACCTCCACATCATCCAGAGTCACTTTTTATCATCTGAAAAGTGTTCTACTCTCCCAGTTTTCTACTTTCATTTTGGTCACAGAAGGGCTTTAAAAGTGCAAATATAATGAGGGAAAAGCAGTAACTGCAGACAGCATGTTGGATCACTGCTAAAGCCCTATTAAAAATGTTTATCGTCATCATATGGGTTCTGCGAGGACTAGACAAGGGCCACAACACAGGTAAAATACAGCAACGATAAACTATGCTTCTGAGGAAAAAGCCAAATACAGGCAGGAGAAAGAGATTAAAAAGTAACACTCAGAAACGCTGAAAAGCTACATTGCTGTTAACAAACCACCTTCATTCTGGAAAGGCCTCCAAGAGAGTTCGGCCATTCTCTCTTAGTCCCCTGCCCTCTTTTCCCACCCAAACTCTCTAACCTCTAACCCCTGCTGATCTCACCATCAATGAGCAGGATCTTAACATGCTCTTCAGCAGACAGAAGGTGAGAAGTTTTAGTCTCCCTATCTACCCTACAGCACTGTTGTGATCAAGAAGCACAGATTTTCAAAAACATCAATAAACCATCAGAACTTTGCTCTGTTTCTACATGCTTTAAAACTTAAGACACCATTCCAACCCTGAAGAAAACTCAATATTATTGGACTAATTGACTACAGATCAGTAGACCTGACCTCTAGAGACATCAAAGTTTTTGAACACCTGGTCCTAGCCCACCTAAAAACCATTACAAATCCGCAGCTTGATATCCTGCAGTTCTGGCACAAAGTTAATAGGTTTGATGATGATGCAGTTAACTTGGCCTTGCACTTCCTGATGAGGCATCTCAGCAGTCCTGGAACCTACGCCAGAGTTCTATTTGTAGACTTCACCTCAGCATTCAGCACTATAGTGCCATAGCTGCCCCAGTTGTCCCCAATACCATCTCCTGGTAGATCATGGATTTCCTCAAAAACAGAAGACAGCAGGTGCAGCTTGGGAAACACACATCAGACCCCCAGACCCTCAGTACCAGAGTACCACAAGGTTGTGTGCTTTCAAACCTTCTCTTCATTCTCTACATCAACATAAACAACTGTGTCTCCAAAGAACAGGCTTTGAAGATCCTGAAGTTTGAGAAGTCTGCCTACAGAAAGGAAGGAGCTTTTGTCCTGGTGCAGCAGCAATCGCCTGCTGCAGAACATGCAAGACCATAGAGATGGTGGTGGACAATTAGTCACAAATAACCCCCCTCAACATCAGTGGATTTGTGGTTTCAACTGTGGAGTCACTCAAGTTTCTGGGCACAACCCCATCCAGAGACCTGAAGGGGGAGACGAACATGGTCTCCATCACCAAGAGAGCACAGCAGAGAATGTTCTTCCTGGGTCAGCTGATGTAATTCAACCTGCCACAGAGCCTGAAGAGTCCATCCTCACGTCATCCATAACCATCTGGTTTGGTTCCTTCACCTCACAAGAATGAACCAGACTCCAATGCATAAAAAAGACCGTGGAGATGATCATTGGATATAATCTGCCAACACTTCAGAACGTCTACAACAGCAAGGTAATGAAGCGTGTTGGCAAAATTACAGCCAACCCGTCTCATCTTGGACATCACCTCTTCCAGCTATTTCCCTCTGGTAGAAGAATCAGGGCCATCAACCAGACATGCCAACTGCTTCCCCCCCCCAGAGTAGTAGCTCTCATTAACCAGAGTGGACGATTTAATTTTAAACTAAAACTAACATCCCTCCCTTACTGTATTACAGTATAACTCCTCTATGCTTATTTGCACAACTGTACAGATGTTTTTTTTCTTACACAAATATCATCCTGTAATGTTCTGTATATAAAAGTTCCACCTTTTTCAGTTTCAATTTTTCCTACCTTTTATTAAACATTCAAGCTCAGAACACATTTTTAAGAAACATTTAAGTAAGAATCTCTTTTTTACTTGGTGTTTATTTAAAACTATGTCTCTTGGTATTTCTCTTTGGATCTGTGTCATTTTCTTATATGATTTTAAATTTCTCCTAATTTCTTGTATTACTGTTAAGCTTTGTTTCCTGTTTGTGTAAGCTTTGTTTCCTGCTCCTCAGACCAGCATTTGTATTAACATTCACATCTGCACATGTACAAATATTCACACATCGCTTTAAGCCTCTCATTATTGGTTGGGAACCACTGAACTAAACTGTATTCTACAAGTACTGTCCTACAACAGTGCTGATGTAATGCCGTACGAAAAGTCTGAGCAAGTACTGTAAATTACATTTAGCAACCCTAGAGACTGGGTCCTCAAATAGCAGATGTATAGTGTCATACACCATGATGATGACAGTGAATGAGTGCTAAGGGACTGCTCTCCGTGCATGTATGAGGCTGAGACTGAGGCTCAGGTCTACCACTAGCCTGTGTGAATCTGGTGAGATGAATGTATCCACCAATCAGAGGCTATTGTTACTCGGACTCTTGTGCAGGAAAGCATGTTACTATAGCAACAATAAGGTAAGGCAGCAGATGAATGGCTTCGGATGCCAACTCCTTTATCATAGCCGCAAGCACACATGGAGGTGCAACGCTACACTGCAGAAGACTACATAATAATCATTTTATTTATGTAGCACTTTTCATGCTGGTGGCTGCTCAAAGTGCTTTACAGACAGGTGATAAAATGTAGTTATAGAAGACATCATTAGTATTTAATTAGAATCAGAATAAAATGAAAAAGATTACAAGATGAACACTACAAGACATTTAGTTTTATTGCTAGTTTAAAGAGATACGTTTTTAGATGCTTCTTAAAAGTGAGTGCAGAGCTTGACTGTCTAATAAAAGGTGGAATTAAGTTCCACAGTTTAGAAGCATAATAACTGAAAGAGTCTCTCCATGTTTTCTGTATTTTACAGAGGGTGTCTGTAGAAGGCCACTATCTGCAGATCTTAGATTACATAAGAACATAAACAGACAAACACTTTGTGATGTAAACAGGTGCTTTAGGGTTGTTTTGAGCTTTAAAGACTACTAGCAGAACCTTGAAATCTAACCTGAATGATACAGGCAGCCAGTGCAGTTCCTTCAAAATCACTCTGATAGAAAAGGCCGAACTTTAGCAATATTTTTAAAATGATAAAAAGCTACTTTTGTGACCGTGTTTACATGCGGGGTAAAACAGAGCTCAGAGTTTCTCTCTGACTTTCTGTACCAACGATCAGTTTCTTAATGATTTAATTGTAGAAAATTTTGCGACATCACTTTTAACGTCAACCTGAAATAAGAATTAACCTTTTATTAGTTCATGTCCAAGGTCACTGAATTAGGCACAATTCATCATATCATTTAAAAGATCCTTGTTTCCTTGTAACCTTTCATCAAAATATAACTTCTGCTCATCTCTAAAACATGTTCTGGGTTTTTATTATGTGACTGTGCTCTAGTGATGTGGGTAAAAATAGTATTAATGAATAAAATAAAGCTTATCCTTTCCCTCCCACCACCAAAGTGAAAAGCTGAGAGAGTTAAGACATACAATGTTTCACTTGTAGAAGGAAAATGAAAGGAAAAATGATTTCCAATTTACATTGACTTTAATGCTGTAGTCACTCATTCAGGAATTGACATGATGGCTAACCATCATGCCCTTAACATGGAAGAAAGTGTAAATTGACATTTCTAGGATTTACTTTCAGGAAAAAAATTCCAATCTTCAGCATGTATAATGACCAAAATGTCATATATGAAATATTTTTTATTATATTCATATTTTTATTTTCCTCCACATATTTACTGAGTCATATCACGTGTGACACAGAAAAGATGTCATGGTTCTTTAAATACAAAAACATTGGCAAAATGTCCATTGACTACCTTTTTATAACTAGCCTATGTTGAACCCATCAAAGCATTAAGCCGTCTTGTTTTGCAGAGCCTCAGTAATTTTGACAATTATAACAGTAATGATCCTTTTTTAGCAAGGAAAGAAAAGGTCAGACAATAATTTGAGAATGATTTATGTGAGAAACAGACACGAACACAAGCTTTACCTTCAAAGAGGGAGTATGGTCGATCTGGAATACGGCAGCCGTGTGTTCCATAGTCTAGACACCACTCAGCAAACTACAACACAAACACAAGAAGTGTGTTCAGAACAATAAATAGATGAAAGACATAGTATAACTGTAGTATACTACTATATATACTATATAAAAAACACAGGACACTACCGTTTACATCCGTTACTTACACAGAACACTACTGTTTACGTCTGTTACTTACACAGAACACTGCTGTTTACGTCTGTTACTTACACAGAGCACTACTGTTTACGTCTGTTACTTACACAGAACACTGCTGTTTACGTCTGTTACTTACACAGAACACTGCTGTTTACGTCTGTTACTTACACAGACCACTACTGTTTACGTCTGTTCCTGCACAGAACACTACTGTTTACGTCTGTTACTTACACAGAACACTACTGTTTACGTCTGTTCCTGCACAGAACACTACTGTTTACATCTGTTCCTGCACAGAACACTACTGTTTACATCTGTTCCTGCACAGAACACTACTGTTTACATCTGTTACTTACACAGAACACTACTGTTTACGTCTGTTACTTACACAGAACACTGCTGTTTACGTCTGTTACTTACACAGAACACTGCTGTTTACGTCTGTTACTTACACAGAACACTGCTGTTTATGTCTGTTACTTACACAGAACACTGCTGTTTACGTCTGTTACTTACACAGAACACTACTGTTTACGTCTGTTACTTACACAGAACACTACTGTTTACGTCTGTTACTTACACAGAACACTACTGTTTACGTCTGTTCCTGCACAGAACACTGCTGTTTACGTCTGTTACTGCACAGAACACTGCTGTTTACGTCTGTTACTTACACAGAACACTGCTGTTTACGTCTGTTACTTACACAGAACACTGCTGTTTACGTCTGTTACTTACACAGAACACTGCTGTTTACGTCTGTTACTTACACAGAACACTGCTGTTTACGTCTGTTACTGCACAGAACACTGCTGTTTACGTCTGTTACTTACACAGAACACTACTGTTTACGTCTGTTCCTGCACAGAACACTACTGTTTACGTCTGTTACTGCACAGAACACTACTGTTTACGTCTGTTACTGCACAGAACACTACTGTTTACGTCTGTTACTGCACAGAACACTACTGTTTACGTCTGTTACTGCACAGAACACTACTGTTTACGTCTGTTCCTGCACAGAACACTACTGTTTACGTCTGTTCCTGCACAGAACACTACTGTTTACGTCTGTTCCTGCACAGAACACTACTGTTTACGTCTGTTACTGCACAGAACACTACTGTTTACGTCTGTTACTGCACAGAACACTACTGTTTACGTCTGTTACTGCACAGAACACTACTGTTTACATCTGTTACTGCACAGAACACTACTGTTTACGTCTGTTACTGCACAGAACACTACTGTTTACGTCTGTTACTGCACAGAACACTACTGTTTACGTCTGTTACTGCACAGAACACTGCTGTTTACGTCTGTTACTGCACAGAACACTACTGTTTACGTCTGTTACTGCACAGAACACTACTGTTTACGTCTGTTCCTGCACAGAACACTACTGTTTACGTCTGTTCCTGCACAGAACACTACTGTTTACGTCTGTTCCTGCACAGAACACTACTGTTTACGTCTGTTCCTGCACAGAACACTACTGTTTACGTCTGTTCCTGCACAGAACACTACTGTTTACATCTGTTACTGCACAGAACACTGCTGTTTACATCTGTTACTTGCAACATGCACTTTATGAACAGCTGCTCTACATACTTACACATATGCGCATAAAACTGCACTTTTTTAAATTTCTACTATTGTTTTTAGTGTTGTCATGTTTTTTTATTTTTTTCTAAGATTTTATTTGGTGAATGGAGGAACAGAAAACTTATAAAACTCTAGAATAGGATCTGTTTTTATATATTCCTTTATATACAATTGGGGGGTCAGAATGGGTCACTACAAGCCATGAAATCTATACACATGATACGGCCAAAAGTAGGTGTACACCTGACTATCACACATGTATGTATTGCTGGACATCCCATTCCAAAACCATCCCATTCATCTCAGCCTTTGCTGCTAATAACTGATGTTGGATAAAATGGCCTGGCTCGCAATTAACATTCCGAAACATCCCAAAGGTGTTCAATGAGGTTGAGGTCAGGGCTCTGTTCAGACTACTGTTTTAGAGTTCCTCTAAAACTCACCAAACCATGTTTTTACAGACCTTGCTTTCTGCACAGGGACATACTCGTGCTGGAACAGGAAAGGGCCCTACCAAAACCTCTGCCACACAACTGTCTAAAATGTCTTTGTATGCTGCAGCATTAACATTACCCTTTACTGGAACTAAGGGGCCTAGTTCAAACACTAAAAAATAGCCCTCCTCCACCAAACTTTACAGATTCATCAATCAGACTTCCATACAGTGAGGCTTGATTCATCACTCCAGAGTCCAGTGCTCACACCCCTCTAGCTACCTTTGTGGTAAGACATGTTCGTTTGATCTTTCATTGAACCACCATTAATATCAGGCTACATATTTATTTTATGATAAGACTAGAATGTACCATAGGTCTCAGCCTCTAGGCAAGGGGTCTAGAAGTACGATCCTAGAGAACTGGACTCCAGCGCAGTTTGGCAATTTACCTGCTCAAGCACATCTACTAAATCTGCTTATTAACTGAAGAGTTGAACCAGGTGTTCAGGCAATTCACGGAACTGCGCTGGCCTCCATACCTCCCGGACCAGATGTCAACACCCCTGCTCTAGGGACCCTAACATGGTTACATTCACAGCTAGCTTCCAAACTGTGTAAAATCCCTTACTTTACCTGTTTTTCTTTACTGTGAAATAAATCATACAAATTACTTCATACAGATCAGCATAAACTTTATGTTTAAACAGTAAAATAGTCAATTTCACTCAGTTCATTACACAAAGCCAACAGACAGTCAAAGCAAGTAAAATATTCAATTTAGATGATGGCAGGTTGTATTCTGCTATAAGAGAACAGAGCAAAATCATTGATATTGCCTTTTCTATATAGTGTAAGATCTGGGAGTAAAATGTAAAATGGGAGTAAAATCAGCATATACATTTCTGAGTAGGTTAAGGCATGTTTGTGGCTTGTTGGGGGTAAAGTGCATTAAGCTATGTGCATTTTTGAGCAGGAGTGATGTCAACTGGCCAAAGTTTATGGGGCAAAACAATGTAAAACTAGATTTCCTTTTTCCAAGCCTTACACAGTCATGTCTTTCAAATTGTAAAGTAAAAAAAAACTCAGTGTCCAAAAGAATTCAGAGATCCCTTCTAATTAGTGAATTCTGCTATTTTAAGGTGCACCCATTGCTGACACTGGTGCTTAACTCCACACTGAGTATATAACAGAGCAACTGTGCATGAGCCTAAGGTCACAGTCCCCAATGACATACATCAGCTAAAGCCCAGCACTGGGCTGGGAAGCAGTGGAATTTGAGTAACGTAGCATCTTCTAATACCTTTGGGATGAGTTGGAGTGGCTTTTAGGATCCAGACCTAATTAAGTACCTGGCCACCCTAAAGCTCTTGTAGCTGAATGCAATCAAATCCTCAAAACAAATGTTCCAATATCCAGTGTAAAGACTTCCCTGAAGAGTACAGGCTGTTACTGCAGCAAAGCTGGGCAAACTTTATATCAATACCCTTGATTTCAGAAGAAAGGTTGGATTATTAGGCATCTACAGGACATAAATTGTGCTTTAAATGGGCAAAAATGTGATTAGACACTTATGCACTACCATCTTGCGTTACTCATGATTTCATATCTATCTACATGGTCTCTCAGCCACTATGAAAAATAAATGCATCAATGAGTGCAATCGAATTGTTTTGACAAAGTAAAAAAACATTTTCACTTGAGCTCTTCATCTAAAGTTGGAGTTACTGAGGCAGCAGAGTGTCTTCTGTAGTCTGTTGTGGCTCAGACGGGAGCTATGTCTGGCATAACATTTGCAGTGCAAAATAACTCCAGCTGTAAAAGGTTACTGCAATGATGCAGGAACAGCAGAGCCCATTATGCTTTCATTGCTTGGCAGTTTGGCCAGGCTGCAGTAATTATTAGAGATCTAATAGGAAAGAGCCCTACACCAGTGGTGAATACAGAGAATCACTCTACTTGTCTCAAATGAAAACACTGCGTGTGTAGTTGTCCCTCGGCAGAGACAGAGGGTCAGTCTGGAGGCTGGCCCTGGCCCTGACTGTATAACGATTTTATGTGGGTTGATGTGAAAAAGAAAAGGGACTGTAAGAAGGTGATGTTAGAAGGTGTAATTGATCCAGCTATACAGACCGTAAGAAAATCTGAAACATTATTAGGAGGAATTCCACTTTTTAATTCTGCATAATTTTGAATAACATTTTATGTGAAATTCTCCATTCTAGAAAAAATGACCATGTCAGAAGTATTTACAGTAGTGGTGGTAGTCAGGCCTCTGAAGAGTTACTGCCTATACAAATTATTATGAGAACATGGTTATGAATACACTGTCTGAGACACTGTTTTTCAATAATTTTGAGAAGCCTAAAATGTATTCTTTTAATCCATTCAGAGCAGAGAGGCATATGCATGGTGTTCCAAGGCGAGTGGTTTTCAAAGAAAACCGTTCTTTTAGGATTTATCACTATTTTACCATAATCAACAATACATACAAAGCTCAGAAGACACATTGTTCACTGGTGGTTTTGGATAGGAAATAAAATGGTCAAATTCGCATTGTAGACATTGTGGTCCCTGGGTTCTATTACCACGACTGTAAAGAAACTAAGTTTCTCTACAATTAACCTTTTGATGTTATGAATGATTTTGTTCAACTGGAGTTATGCAGAAAGGTAAAGGTAGGTAAAAACACTAGTAGGTAAAATAAAACTGCACACTAGCAACATGATAAATATTGTCCTACGCTAAAAATAAATACTAAAAATCTTTCTCCAAAAAAAGTTAGCATTTCATGACACCGAGGTCATGACTGTGTATACAGTGCCTTCACTGAAGATCAAACAAACACTCTACACTTATAAACTGATAAAAGCTAAAATTAATGAACCTATTCTGCAGTAATATGCTGCAGTTATGGTAAAGCAGTACGGTAGTAGAAGCAAAAATCAGTGGAAAATTCTTGCTGCCAGCACTTAGTAATGGCATTAGCTGAAAGCACTAAAAGGAAAGCAGCGCAGTGTGAAGCTGTGTGACATTGCTGGAGCCTGGGGAGGGCGTGACTGATCCTACAGCAGCTTTTCCTGCCAGCATGCTGAGTGGCTGAAGAGCCAAGTGCAGGTCAATATGGAACCACAGTACTAAGTGCTCTGCTGCAAGATCCTGCAGGGGAGGGGCTACAGAGACATGCCCCATGCCAGCAGTGGGTGGAACAAAAAGATGCATTGTAAAGGTCCAGACAATACAGGCACACAAGAAGCATGAAATATTTGGTTATATTAATTTCTGCTTTTTATACACAGCATAATAGCATGTGTACAAAATATATAGCTCATACTATTAAGATTTAAATGACAAACTGGACAGCAAAATGTACTTTTAGCAGAAGATGTTTTTGGGAACAAGTACTTATTAAGCGATAAATGTACAGAAACATGTATTTGCAATTATATTTGTTATATCTCCCTTGAGATTGGATCTCGACTTTCAAAATATGATGAATCCTGGATATTGTTTTTATCTTAAGTAACTGTTTAGCATCAAAAATTATTCTCATTCTAGATTTTACAGCTTGAAATGACTTTGACTTTAATGAAACCTGTGAAACTGCACAGGTCTAGCATATTACAATCATTTTCTTGCATATTACAATCATTTTATTGCATATTACAATCATTTTAGATTGAAAACACTGATTTCAAACAATCCCCCGTTTCACACAACACACAGACAGCACTCTGAGTGTGTATTGGTGCAGCTGCGTACCTTACAGGCTCTGTACAGGTATTTCTGCTCCTGGGTGAGTTTGTAGAGGGACAGGAAGGCGTAGCCATTGCCAGATGTGCCATGACAGATTCCATAACCCTTCCTCAGTAACCCTCTCTGCCAAATCACCTCCCCACACTCCACTGCGTCCTTCAGGTACTTCTCATCCTTAAACACCTGACAACACACAAACATCAGCCACCAACAGAGAAAAAATATTTAACTCACTACTCTTTGATTTACAAGTTTAATACTTAATTATATTTCACACCCACACAGACATTCGCTCTTTTAATGGCCTTTATAAACAGGCTATCACTTAAAACTCTTGAGACCATGTGGATATGCTACATCTTGTGACATGCATTGTTTACTTGGGCTGTGCACACTGAAGAAGACTAGATTCAAAAGCATGTTTTTTGTTTTTAAAGAAATAATTGTTTATTTCCCCACGCCTAAAAGCTTAACTGTACATTTTACACTCATTATAAATTAGGAACTCTGCTAAGGATATACACTGACAATGGAATTGTGAGCCAACGGCAACGATTTTCACATACACATATGGAGATGCCGATATGAATG